>NW_023493960.1:0-82004 GCF_013265735.2 Oncorhynchus mykiss | reverse complement strand
TTACCATAATCCCTAGGCCGTGCGAGTTCAACGAGATATCCCGCTGACAGTAGGCTCGCTCGGTCTAGGCGCAGCGACCATTAGAAAAGTAGGCCCAAAATGAAGCCTGCACCACAACATCATTTGCTTTTGGGTGACAGCGGCGGAACTGTTAGGTTTAGAAGGACAATTCCACCACAGGAATGTTCCTAAGGTCCTCCCGAATCTGTGCAAGCCTAACCTTGACCGTGTGGCATTAACCCTTAACAGTAAAACAGGTTTTTTTGATCTCACAGATTACAATGACATCTCTCCCCATAGGAATACATTGCCTGCTCCCCTAAATTCAACCTGAAGCCTATGTGGGTTATGAATGCCGTATGAACCTGTCTTCGGTGACAGTCCATCAGAACCACTATGAGGTCCTACCTGTGTTGATTCTAAGCTTCCTGAAGCAACCGGAAGTGGTTAAAATCACCCTAAAAGTGTATACCCATACCCTGCCTGCAGTTTGATAGACATAGGGCATTCAACCCTGTGTAGCTCAGTCAATTCTTAACGTAAAGACTTAAAACTCAGGATTATGTAAGTGGCTATGTCAATGAAGACATGTGTTTACTTATAGCTTCCTGTGCCAACCGGAAGTGCCATAATTGGTGTCTCAGGGGCTGTTTCGAGGGTTAAAAAAGTCAGTTCTCTCCAAGATTTCATATGTGTGACTAGGTAACTCTCCTGAACTGTAAATCAGTCATTTCTCCCAACAGATGTCAAAGAAAAGCTCCTCTCACACACACACAGGCAAGGATGGAGTGAAAAAGTGCGGTGCTTAAAGACACAGAGAGCAGGAAATGGCATTACCATAATCCCTAGGCCGTGCCGAGTTCAACGAGATATCCCGCTTGACCGTAGCTCGCTCGGTCTAGGCGCAGCGACCATTAGAAAAGTAGGCCCAAAATGAAGCCTGCACCACAACATCATTTGCTTTTGGGTGACAGCGGCGGAACTGTTAGGTTTAGAAGGACAATTCCACCACAGGAATGTTCCTAAGGTCCTCCCGATCTGTGCAAGCCTAACCTTGACCGTGTGGCATTAACCCTTAACAGTAAAACAGGTTTTTTGATCTCACAGATTACAATGACATCTCTCCCCATAGGAATACATTGCCTGCTCCCCTAAATTCAACCTGAAGCCTATGTGGGTTATGAATGCCGTATGAACCTGTCTTCGGTGACAGTCCATCAGAACCACTATGAGGTCTACCTGTGTTGATTCTAAGCTTCCTGAAGCAACCGGAAGTGGTTAAAATCACCCTAAAAGTGTATACCCATACCCTGCCTGCAGTTTGATAGACATAGGGCATTCAACCCTGTGTAGATCAGTCAATTCTTAACGTAAAGACTTAAAACTCAGGATTCTGTAAGAGGCTACCTCAGTCAAGACATGTGTTTACCTATAGCTTCCTGTGCCAACCGGAAGTGCCTTTAATTGGGTCACACTGTCTGTTTCGAAGGGTTAAAAAAGTCTGATCTCTCCAAGATTTCATATGTGTGACTAGGTAACCCTCCTGAACTGTAAATCAGTCATTTCTCCCAACAGATGTCAAAGAAAAGCTCTCTCACACACACACAGGAAGGATGGAGTGAAAAAGTGCGGTGCTTAAAGACACAGAGAGCAGGAAATGGCATTACCATAATCCCTAGGCCGTGCCGAGTTCAACGAGATATCCCGCTTGACCGTAGCTCGCTCGGTCTAGGCGCAGCGACCATTAGAAAAGTAGGCCCAAAATGAAGCCTGCACCACAACATCATTTGCTTTTGGGTGACAGCGGCGGAACTGTTAGGTTTAGAAGGACAATTCCACCACAGGAATGTTCCTAAGGTCCTCCCGATCTGTGCAAGCCTAACCTTGACCGTGTGGCATTAACCCTTAACAGTAAAACAGGTTTTTTGATCTCACAGATTACAATGACATCTCTCCCCATAGGAATACATTGCCTGCTCCCCTAAATTCAACCTGAAGCCTATGTGGGTTATGAATGCCGTATGAACCTGTCTTCGGTGACAGTCCATCAGAACCACTATGAGGTCTACCTGTGTTGATTCTAAGCTTCCTGAAGCAACCGGAAGTGGTTAAAATCACCCTAAAAGTGTATACCCATACCCTGCCTGCAGTTTGATAGACATAGGGCATTCAACCCTGTGTAGATCAGTCAATTCTTAACGTAAAGACTTAAAACTCAGGATTATGTAAGTGGCTATGTCAATCAAGACATGTGTTTACTTATAGCTTCCTGTGCCAACCGGAAGTGCCATAATTGGTGTCTCAGGGGCTGTTTCGAGGGGTTAAAAAAAGTCAGTTCTCTCCAAGATTTCATATGTGTGACTAGGTAACTCTCCTGAACTGTAAATCAGTCATTTCTCCCAACAGATGTCAAAGAAAAGCTCTCTCACACACACACAGCAAGGATGGAGTGAAAAAGTGCGGTGCTTAAAGACACAGAGAGCAGGAAATGGCATTACCATAATCCCTAGGCCGTGCCGAGTTCAACGAGATATCCCGCTTGACCGTAGCTCGCTCGGTCTAGGCGCAGCGACCATTAGAAAAGTAGGCCCAAAATGAAGCCTGCACCACAACATCATTTGCTTTTGGGTGACAGCGGCGGAACTGTTAGGTTTAGAAGGACAATTCCACCACAGGAATGTTCCTAAGGTCCTCCCGATCTGTGCAAGCCTAACCTTGACCGTGTGGCATTAACCCTTAACAGTAAAACAGGTTTTTTGATCTCACAGATTACAATGACATCTCTCCCCATAGGAATACATTGCCTGCTCCCCTAAATTCAACCTGAAGCCTATGTGGGTTATGAATGCCGTATGAACCTGTCTTCGGTGACAGTCCATCAGAACCACTATGAGGTCTACCTGTGTTGATTCTAAGCTTCCTGGACCAACCGGAAGTGGTTAAAATCACCCTAAAAGTGTTTTGAAAAACATAACCTGTCATTATGAAAATCACTGTATTGAAACCTGTGTAGATCAGTCAATTCTTAACTTAAAGACTTAAAACTCAGGATTCTGTAAGTGGCTATGTCAATGAAGACATGTGTTTACTTATAGCTTCCTGTGCCAACCGGAAGTGCCATAATTGGTGTCTCAGGGGCTGTTTCGAGGGGTTAAAAAAGTCAGTTCTCTCCAAGATTTCATATGTGTGACTAGGTAAATCTCCTGAACTGTAAATCAGTCATTTCTCCCAACAGATGTCAAAGAAAAGCTCTCTCACACACACACAGCAAGGATGGAGTGAAAAAGTGCGGTGCTTAAAGACACAGAGAGCAGGAAATGGCATTACCATAATCCCTAGGCCGTGCCGAGTTCAACGAGATATCCCGCTTGACCGTAGCTCGCTCGGTCTAGGCGCAGCGACCATTAGAAAAGTAGGCCCAAAATGAAGCCTGCACCACAACATCATTTGCTTTTGGGTGACAGCGGCGGAACTGTTAGGTTTAGAAGGACAATTCCACCACAGGAATGTTCCTAAGGTCCTCCCGATCTGTGCAAGCCTAACCTTGACCGTGTGGCATTAACCCTTAACAGTAAAACAGGTTTTTTGATCTCACAGATTACAATGACATCTCTCCCCATAGGAATACATTGCCTGCTCCCCTAAATTCAACCTGAAGCCTATGTGGGTTATGAATGCCGTATGAACCTGTCTTCGGTGACAGTCCATCAGAACCACTATGAGGTCTACCTGTGTTGATTCTAAGCTTCCTGAAGCAACCGGAAGTGGTTAAAATCACCCTAAAAGTGTATACCCATACCCTGCCTGCAGTTTGATAGACATAGGGCATTCAACCCTGTGTAGATCAGTCAATTCTTAACGTAAAGACTTAAAACTCAGGATTCTGTAAGAGGCTACCTCAGTCAAGACATGTGTTTACCTATAGCTTCCTGTGCCAACCGGAAGTGCCTTTAATTGGGTCACACTGTCTGTTTCAAAGGGTTAAAAAAGTCTGATCTCTCCAAGATTTCATATGTGTGACTAGGTAACCCTCCTGAACTGTAAATCAGTCATTTCTCCCAACAGATGTCAAAGAAAAGCTCTCTCACACACACACAGGAAGGATGGAGTGAAAAAGTGCGGTGCTTAAAGACACAGAGAGCAGGAAATGGCATTACCATAATCCCTAGGCCGTGCCGAGTTCAACGAGATATCCCGCTTGACCGTAGCTCGCTCGGTCTAGTCGCAGCGACCGTTAGAAAAGTAGGCCCAAAATGAAGCCTGCACCACAACATCATTTGCTTTTGGGTGACAGCGGCGGAACTGTTAGGTTTAGAAGGACAATTCCACCACAGGAATGTTCCTAAGGTCCTCCCGATCTGTGCAAGCCTAACCTTGACCGTGTGGCATTAACCCTTAACAGTAAAACAGGTTTTTTGATCTCACAGATTACAATGACATCTCTCCCCATAGGAATACATTGCCTGCTCCCCTAAATTCAACCTGAAGCCTATGTGGGTTATGAATGCCGTATGAACCTGTCTTCGGTGACAGTCCATCAGAACCACTATGAGGTCTACCTGTGTTGATTCTAAGCTTCCTGAAGCAACCGGAAGTGGTTAAAATCACCCTAAAAGTGTATACCCATACCCTGCCTGCAGTTTGATAGACATAGGGCATTCAACCCTGTGTAGATCAGTCAATTCTTAACGTAAAGACTTAAAACTCAGGATTCTGTAAGAGGCTACCTCAGTCAAGACATGTGTTTACCTATAGCTTCCTGTGCCAACCGGAAGTGCCTTTAATTGGGTCACACTGTCTGTTTCGAAGGGTTAAAAAAGTCACATCTCTCCAAAACTTCATATGTGTGACTAGGTAACCCTTCTGAACTGTAAATCAGTCATTTCTCCCAACAGATGTCAAAGAAAAGCTCCCTCACACACACACAGGAAGGATGGAGTGACAAAGTGCGGTGCTTAAATACACAGAGAGCAGGCAATGGCATTACCATAATCCCTAGGCCGTGCCGAGTTCAACGAGATATCCCGCTTGACCGTAGCTCGCTCGGTCTAGGCGCAGCGACCATTAGAAAAGTAGGCCCAAAATGAAGCCTGCACCACAACATCATTTGCTTTTGGGTGACAGCGGCGGAACTGTTAGGTTTAGAAGGACAATTCCACCACAGGAATGTTCCTAAGGTCCTCCCGATCCGTGCAAGCCTAACCTTGACCGTGTGGCATTAACCCTTAACAGTTAAAATAAGGTGTTTATATCAAACAGTTTGCATTGATTTCTCTCCCCATAGGAATACATTGCCTGCACCCCTAAATTCAACCTGAAGCCTATATGGGTTATGAATGCCGTATGAACCTGTCTTCTGTGACAGTCCATCAGGCCACTATGAGGTCTACCTGTGTTGATTCTAAGCTTCCTGGACCAACCGGAAGTGGTTAAAATCACCCTAAAAGTGTTTTGAAAAACATAACCTGTCATTATGAAAATCACTGTATTCAAACCTGTGTAGATCAGTCAATTCTTAACTTAAAGACTTAAAACTCAGGATTCTGTAAGTGGCTATGTCAATGAAGACATGTGTTTACTTATAGCTTCCTGTGCCAACCGGAAGTGCCATAATTGGTGTCTCAGGGGCTGTTTCGAGGGGTTAAAAAAGTCTGATCTCTCCAAGATTTCATATGTGTGACTAGGTAACCCTCCTGAACTGTAAATCAGTCATTTCTCCCAACAGATGTCAAAGAAAAGCTCTCTCACACACACAGCAAGGATGGAGTGAAAAAGTGCGGTGCTTAAAGACACAGAGAGCAGGAAATGGCATTACCATAATCCCTAGGCCGTGCCGAGTTCAACGAGATATCCCGCTTGACCGTAGCTCGCTCGGTCTAGGCGCAGCGACCATTAGAAAAGTAGGCCCAAAATGAAGCCTGCACCACAACATCATTTGCTTTTGGGTGACAGCGGCGGAACTGTTAGGTTTAGAAGGACAATTCCACCACAGGAATGTTCCTAAGGTCCTCCCGATCTGTGCAAGCCTAACCTTGACCGTGTGGCATTAACCCTTAACAGTAAAACAGGTTTTTTGATCTCACAGATTACAATGACATCTCTCCCCATAGGAATACATTGCCTGCTCCCCTAAATTCAACCTGAAGCCTATGTGGGTTATGAATGCCGTATGAACCTGTCTTCGGTGACAGTCCATCAGAACCACTATGAGGTCTACCTGTGTTGATTCTAAGCTTCCTGAAGCAACCGGAAGTGGTTAAAATCACCCTAAAAGTGTATACCCATACCCTGCCTGCAGTTTGATAGACATTGGGCATTCAACCCTGTGTAGATCAGTCAATTCTTAACGTAAAGACTTAAAACTCAGGATTATGTAAGTGGCTATGTCAATCAAGACATGTGTTTACTTATAGCTTCCTGTGCCAACCGGAAGTGCCATAATTGGTGTCTCAGGGCTGTTTCGAGGGGTTAAAAAAAGTCAGTTCTCTCCAAGATTTCATATGTGTGACTAGGTAACTCTCCTGAACTGTAAATCAGTCATTTCTCCCAACAGATGTCAAAGAAAAGCTCTCTCACACACACACAGCAAGGATGGAGTGAAAAAGTGCGGTGCTTAAAGACACAGAGAGCAGGAAATGGCATTACCATAATCCCTAGGCCGTGCCGAGTTCAACGAGATATCCCGCTTGACCGTAGCTCGCTCGGTCTAGGCGCAGCGACCATTAGAAAAGTAGGCCCAAAATGAAGCCTGCACCACAACATCATTTGCTTTTGGGTGACAGCGGCGGAACTGTTAGGTTTAGAAGGACAATTCCACCACAGGAATGTTCCTAAGGTCCTCCCGATCTGTGCAAGCCTAACCTTGACCGTGTGGCATTAACCCTTAACAGTAAAACAGGTTTTTTGATCTCACAGATTACAATGACATCTCTCCCCATAGGAATACATTGCCTGCTCCCCTAAATTCAACCTGAAGCCTATGTGGGTTATGAATGCCGTATGAACCTGTCTTCGGTGACAGTCCATCAGAACCACTATGAGGTCTACCTGTGTTGATTCTAAGCTTCCTGGACCAACCGGAAGTGGTTAAAATCACCCTAAAAGTGTTTTGAAAAACATAACCTGTCATTATGAAAATCACTGTATTCAAACCTGTGTAGATCAGTCAATTCTTAACTTAAAGACTTAAAACTCAGGATTCTGTAAGTGGCTATGTCAATGAAGACATGTGTTTACTTATAGCTTCCTGTGCCAACCGGAAGTGCCATAATTGGTGTCTCAGGGGCTGTTTCGAGGGGTTAAAAAAGTCAGTTCTCTCCAAGATTTCATATGTGTGACTAGGTAACTCTCCTGAACTGTAAATCAGTCATTTCTCCCAACAGATGTCAAAGAAAAGCTCTCTCACACACACACAGCAAGGATGGAGTGAAAAAGTGCGGTGCTTAAAGACACAGAGAGCAGGAAATGGCATTACCATAATCCCTAGGCCGTGCCGAGTTCAACGAGATATCCCGCTTGACCGTAGCTCGCTCGGTCTAGGCGCAGCGACCATTAGAAAAGTAGGCCCAAAATGAAGCCTGCACCACAACATCATTTGCTTTTGGGTGACAGCGGCGGAACTGTTAGGTTTAGAAGGACAATTCCACCACAGGAATGTTCCTAAGGTCCTCCCGATCTGTGCAAGCCTAACCTTGACCGTGTGGCATTAACCCTTAACAGTAAAACAGGTTTTTTGATCTCACAGATTACAATGACATCTCTCCCCATAGGAATACATTGCCTGCTCCCCTAAATTCAACCTGAAGCCTATGTGGGTTATGAATGCCGTATGAACCTGTCTTCGGTGACAGTCCATCAGAACCACTATGAGGTCTACCTGTGTTGATTCTAAGCTTCCTGAAGCAACCGGAAGTGGTTAAAATCACCCTAAAAGTGTATACCCATACCCTGCCTGCAGTTTGATAGACATAGGGCATTCAACCCTGTGTAGATCAGTCAATTCTTAACGTAAAGACTTAAAACTCAGGATTCTGTAAGTGGCTATGTCAATCAAGACATGTGTTTACTTATAGCTTCCTGTGCCAACCGGAAGTGCCATAATTGGTGTCTCAGGGGCTGTTTCGAGGGGTTAAAAAAGTCAGTTCTCTCCAAGATTTCATATGTGTGACTAGGTAACTCTCCTGAACTGTAAATCAGTCATTTCTCCCAACAGATGTCAAAGAAAAGCTCTCTCACACACACACAGCAAGGATGGAGTGAAAAAGTGCGGTGCTTAAAGACACAGAGAGCAGGAAATGGCATTACCATAATCCCTAGGCCGTGCCGAGTTCAACGAGATATCCCGCTTGACCGTAGCTCGCTCGGTCTAGGCGCAGCGACCATTAGAAAAGTAGGCCCAAAATGAAGCCTGCACCACAACATCATTTGCTTTTGGGTGACAGCGGCGGAACTGTTAGGTTTAGAAGGACAATTCCACCACAGGAATGTTCCTAAGGTCCTCCCGATCTGTGCAAGCCTAACCTTGACCGTGTGGCATTAACCCTTAACAGTAAAACAGGTTTTTTGATCTCACAGATTACAATGACATCTCTCCCCATAGGAATACATTGCCTGCTCCCCTAAATTCAACCTGAAGCCTATGTGGGTTATGAATGCCGTATGAACCTGTCTTCGGTGACAGTCCATCAGAACCACTATGAGGTCTACCTGTGTTGATTCTAAGCTTCCTGAAGCAACCGGAAGTGGTTAAAATCACCCTAAAAGTGTATACCCATACCCTGCCTGCAGTTTGATAGACATAGGGCATTCAACCCTGTGTAGATCAGTCAATTCTTAACGTAAAGACTTAAAACTCAGGATTCTGTAAGAGGCTACCTCAGTCAAGACATGTGTTTACCTATAGCTTCCTGTGCCAACCGGAAGTGCCTTAATTGGGTCACACTGTCTGTTTCGAAGGGTTAAAAAAGTCTGATCTCTCCAAGATTTCATATGTGTGACTAGGTAACCCTCCTGAACTGTAAATCAGTCATTTCTCCCAACAGATGTCAAAGAAAAGCTCTCTCACACACACACAGGAAGGATGGAGTGAAAAAGTGCGGTGCTTAAAGACACAGAGAGCAGGAAATGGCATTACCATAATCCCTAGGCCGTGCCGAGTTCAACGAGATATCCCGCTTGACCGTAGCTCGCTCGGTCTAGGCGCAGCGACCATTAGAAAAGTAGGCCCAAAATGAAGCCTGCACCACAACATCATTTGCTTTTGGGTGACAGCGGCGGAACTGTTAGGTTTAGAAGGACAATTCCACCACAGGAATGTTCCTAAGGTCCTCCCGATCTGTGCAAGCCTAACCTTGACCGTGTGGCATTAACCCTTAACAGTAAAACAGGTTTTTTGATCTCACAGATTACAATGACATCTCTCCCCATAGGAATACATTGCCTGCTCCCCTAAATTCAACCTGAAGCCTATGTGGGTTATGAATGCCGTATGAACCTGTCTTCGGTGACAGTCCATCAGAACCACTATGAGGTCTACCTGTGTTGATTCTAAGCTTCCTGAAGCAACCGGAAGTGGTTAAAATCACCCTAAAAGTGTATACCCATACCCTGCCTGCAGTTTGATAGACATAGGGCATTCAACCCTGTGTAGATCAGTCAATTCTTAACGTAAAGACTTAAAACTCAGGATTATGTAAGTGGCTATGTCAATCAAGACATGTGTTTACTTATAGCTTCCTGTGCCAACCGGAAGTGCCATAATTGGTGTCTCAGGGGCTGTTTCGAGGGGTTAAAAAAAGTCAGTTCTCTCCAAGATTTCATATGTGTGACTAGGTAACTCTCCTGAACTGTAAATCAGTCATTTCTCCCAACAGATGTCAAAGAAAAGCTCTCTCACACACACACAGCAAGGATGGAGTGAAAAAGTGCGGTGCTTAAAGACACAGAGAGCAGGAAATGGCATTACCATAATCCCTAGGCCGTGCCGAGTTCAACGAGATATCCCGCTTGACCGTAGCTCGCTCGGTCTAGGCGCAGCGACCATTAGAAAAGTAGGCCCAAAATGAAGCCTGCACCACAACATCATTTGCTTTTGGGTGACAGCGGCGGAACTGTTAGGTTTAGAAGGACAATTCCACCACAGGAATGTTCCTAAGGTCCTCCCGATCTGTGCAAGCCTAACCTTGACCGTGTGGCATTAACCCTTAACAGTAAAACAGGTTTTTTGATCTCACAGATTACAATGACATCTCTCCCCATAGGAATACATTGCCTGCTCCCCTAAATTCAACCTGAAGCCTATGTGGGTTATGAATGCCGTATGAACCTGTCTTCGGTGACAGTCCATCAAAACCACTATGAGGTCTACCTGTGTTGATTCTAAGCTTCCTGAAGCAACCGGAAGTGGTTAAAATCACCCTAAAAGTGTATACCCATACCCTGCCTGCAGTTTGATAGACATAGGGCATTCAACCCTGTGTAGATCAGTCAATTCTTAACGTAAAGACTTAAAACTCAGGATTCTGTAAGAGGCTACCTCAGTCAAGACATGTGTTTACCTATAGCTTCCTGTGCCAACCGGAAGTGCCTTTAATTGGGTCACACTGTCTGTTTCGAAGGGTTAAAAAAGTCTGATCTCTCCAAGATTTCATATGTGTGACTAGGTAACCCTCCTGAACTGTAAATCAGTCATTTCTCCCAACAGATGTCAAAGAAAAGCTCTCTCACACACACACAGGAAGGATGGAGTGAAAAAGTGCGGTGCTTAAAGACACAGAGAGCAGGAAATGGCATTACCATAATCCCTAGGCCGTGCCGAGTTCAACGAGATATCCCGCTTGACCGTAGCTCGCTCGGTCTAGGCGCAGCGACCATTAGAAAAGTAGGCCCAAAATGAAGCCTGCACCACAACATCATTTGCTTTTGGGTGACAGCGGCGGAACTGTTAGGTTTAGAAGGACAATTCCACCACAGGAATGTTCCTAAGGTCCTCCCGATCTGTGCAAGCCTAACCTTGACCGTGTGGCATTAACCCTTAACAGTAAAACAGGTTTTTTGATCTCACAGATTACAATGACATCTCTCCCCATAGGAATACATTGCCTGCTCCCCTAAATTCAACCTGAAGCCTATGTGGGTTATGAATGCCGTATGAACCTGTCTTCGGTGACAGTCCATCAGAACCACTATGAGGTCTACCTGTGTTGATTCTAAGCTTCCTGAAGCAACCGGAAGTGGTTAAAATCACCCTAAAAGTGTATACCCATACCCTGCCTGCAGTTTGATAGACATAGGGCATTCAACCCTGTGTAGATCAGTCAATTCTTAACGTAAAGACTTAAAACTCAGGATTATGTAAGTGGCTATGTCAATCAAGACATGTGTTTACTTATAGCTTCCTGTGCCAACCGGAAGTGCCATAATTGGTGTCTCAGGGGCTGTTTCGAGGGGTTAAAAAAGTCAGTTCTCTCCAAGATTTCATATGTGTGACTAGGTAACTCTCCTGAACTGTAAATCAGTCATTTCTCCCAACAGATGTCAAAGAAAAGCTCTCTCACACACACACAGCAAGGATGGAGTGAAAAAGTGCGGTGCTTAAAGACACAGAGAGCAGGAAATGGCATTACCATAATCCCTAGGCCGTGCCGAGTTCAACGAGATATCCCGCTTGACCGTAGCTCGCTCGGTCTAGGCGCAGCGACCATTAGAAAAGTAGGCCCAAAATGAAGCCTGCACCACAACATCATTTGCTTTTGGGTGACAGCGGCGGAACTGTTAGGTTTAGAAGGACAATTCCACCACAGGAATGTTCCTAAGGTCCTCCCGATCTGTGCAAGCCTAACCTTGACCGTGTGGCATTAACCCTTAACAGTAAAACAGGTTTTTTGATCTCACAGATTACAATGACATCTCTCCCCATAGGAATACATTGCCTGCTCCCCTAAATTCAACCTGAAGCCTATGTGGGTTATGAATGCCGTATGAACCTGTCTTCGGTGACAGTCCATCAGAACCACTATGAGGTCTACCTGTGTTGATTCTAAGCTTCCTGGACCAACCGGAAGTGGTTAAAATCACCCTAAAAGTGTTTTGAAAACATAACCTGCTCATTATGAAAATCACTGTATTGCAACCTGTGTAGATCAGTCAATTCTTAACTTAAAGACTTAAAACTCAGGATTCTGTAAGTGGCTATGTCAATGAAGACATGTGTTTACTTATAGCTTCCTGTGCCAACCGGAAGTGCCATAATTGGTGTCTCAGGGGCTGTTTCGAGGGGTTAAAAAAAGTCAGTTCTCTCCAAGATTTCATATGTGTGACTAGGTAAATCTCCTGAACTGTAAATCAGTCATTTCTCCCAACAGATGTCAAAGAAAAGCTCTCTCACACACACACAGCAAGGATGGAGTGAAAAAGTGCGGTGCTTAAAGACACAGAGAGCAGGAAATGGCATTACCATAATCCCTAGGCCGTGCCGAGTTCAACGAGATATCCCGCTTGACCGTAGCTCGCTCGGTCTAGGCGCAGCGACCATTAGAAAAGTAGGCCCAAAATGAAGCCTGCACCACAACATCATTTGCTTTTGGGTGACAGCGGCGGAACTGTTAGGTTTAGAAGGACAATTCCACCACAGGAATGTTCCTAAGGTCCTCCCGATCTGTGCAAGCCTAACCTTGACCGTGTGGCATTAACCCTTAACAGTAAAACAGGTTTTTTGATCTCACAGATTACAATGACATCTCTCCCCATAGGAATACATTGCCTGCTCCCCTAAATTCAACCTGAAGCCTATGTGGGTTATGAATGCCGTATGAACCTGTCTTCGGTGACAGTCCATCAGAACCACTATGAGGTCTACCTGTGTTGATTCTAAGCTTCCTGAAGCAACCGGAAGTGGTTAAAATCACCCTAAAAGTGTATACCCATACCCTGCCTGCAGTTTGATAGACATAGGGCATTCAACCCTGTGTAGATCAGTCAATTCTTAACGTAAAGACTTAAAACTCAGGATTCTGTAAGAGGCTACCTCAGTCAAGACATGTGTTTACCTATAGCTTCCTGTGCCAACCGGAAGTGCCTTTAATTGGGTCACACTGTCTGTTTCAAGGGTTAAAAAAGTCTGATCTCTCCAAGATTTCATATGTGTGACTAGGTAACCCTCCTGAACTGTAAATCAGTCATTTCTCCCAACAGATGTCAAAGAAAAGCTCTCTCACACACACACAGGAAGGATGGAGTGAAAAAGTGCGGTGCTTAAAGACACAGAGAGCAGGAAATGGCATTACCATAATCCCTAGGCCGTGCCGAGTTCAACGAGATATCCCGCTTGACCGTAGCTCGCTCGGTCTAGTCGCAGCGACCGTTAGAAAAGTAGGCCCAAAATGAAGCCTGCACCACAACATCATTTGCTTTTGGGTGACAGCGGCGGAACTGTTAGGTTTAGAAGGACAATTCCACCACAGGAATGTTCCTAAGGTCCTCCCGATCTGTGCAAGCCTAACCTTGACCGTGTGGCATTAACCCTTAACAGTAAAACAGGTTTTTTGATCTCACAGATTACAATGACATCTCTCCCCATAGGAATACATTGCCTGCTCCCCTAAATTCAACCTGAAGCCTATGTGGGTTATGAATGCCGTATGAACCTGTCTTCGGTGACAGTCCATCAGAACCACTATGAGGTCTACCTGTGTTGATTCTAAGCTTCCTGAAGCAACCGGAAGTGGTTAAAATCACCCTAAAAGTGTATACCCATACCCTGCCTGCAGTTTGATAGACATAGGGCATTCAACCCTGTGTAGATCAGTCAATTCTTAACGTAAAGACTTAAAACTCAGGATTCTGTAAGAGGCTACCTCAGTCAAGACATGTGTTTACCTATAGCTTCCTGTGCCAACCGGAAGTGCCTTTAATTGGGTCACACTGTCTGTTTCGAAGGGTTAAAAAAGTCACATCTCTCCAAAACTTCATATGTGTGACTAGGTAACCCTTCTGAACTGTAAATCAGTCATTTCTCCCAACAGATGTCAAAGAAAAGCTCCCTCACACACACACAGGAAGGATGGAGTGACAAAGTGCGGTGCTTAAATACACAGAGAGCAGGCAATGGCATTACCATAATCCCTAGGCCGTGCCGAGTTCAACGAGATATCCCGCTTGACCGTAGCTCGCTCGGTCTAGGCGCAGCGACCATTAGAAAAGTAGGCCCAAAATGAAGCCTGCACCACAACATCATTTGCTTTTGGGTGACAGCGGCGGAACTGTTAGGTTTAGAAGGACAATTCCACCACAGGAATGTTCCTAAGGTCCTCCCGATCCGTGCAAGCCTAACCTTGACCGTGTGGCATTAACCCTTAACAGTTAAAATAAGGTGTTTTATATCAAACAGTTTGCATTGATTTCTCTCCCCATAGGAATACATTGCCTGCACCCCTAAATTCAACCTGAAGCCTATATGGGTTATGAATGCCGTATGAACCTGTCTTCTGTGACAGTCCATCAGGCCACTATGAGGTCTACCTGTGTTGATTCTAAGCTTCCTGGACCAACCGGAAGTGGTTAAAATCACCCTAAAAGTGTTTTGAAAAACATAACCTGTCATTATGAAAATCACTGTATTCAAACCTGTGTAGATCAGTCAATTCTTAACTTAAAGACTTAAAACTCAGGATTCTGTAAGTGGCTATGTCAATGAAGACATGTGTTTACTTATAGCTTCCTGTGCCAACCGGAAGTGCCATAATTGGTGTCTCAGGGGCTGTTTCGAGGGGTTAAAAAAGTCTGATCTCTCCAAGATTTCATATGTGTGACTAGGTAACCCTCCTGAACTGTAAATCAGTCATTTCTCCCAACAGATGTCAAAGAAAAGCTCTCTCACACACACAGCAAGGATGGAGTGAAAAAGTGCGGTGCTTAAAGACACAGAGAGCAGGAAATGGCATTACCATAATCCCTAGGCCGTGCCGAGTTCAACGAGATATCCCGCTTGACCGTAGCTCGCTCGGTCTAGGCGCAGCGACCATTAGAAAAGTAGGCCCAAAATGAAGCCTGCACCACAACATCATTTGCTTTTGGGTGACAGCGGCGGAACTGTTAGGTTTAGAAGGACAATTCCACCACAGGAATGTTCCTAAGGTCCTCCCGATCTGTGCAAGCCTAACCTTGACCGTGTGGCATTAACCCTTAACAGTAAAACAGGTTTTTTGATCTCACAGATTACAATGACATCTCTCCCCATAGGAATACATTGCCTGCTCCCCTAAATTCAACCTGAAGCCTATGTGGGTTATGAATGCCGTATGAACCTGTCTTCGGTGACAGTCCATCAGAACCACTATGAGGTCTACCTGTGTTGATTCTAAGCTTCCTGAAGCAACCGGAAGTGGTTAAAATCACCCTAAAAGTGTATACCCATACCCTGCCTGCAGTTTGATAGACATTGGGCATTCAACCCTGTGTAGATCAGTCAATTCTTAACGTAAAGACTTAAAACTCAGGATTATGTAAGTGGCTATGTCAATCAAGACATGTGTTTACTTATAGCTTCCTGTGCCAACCGGAAGTGCCATAATTGGTGTCTCAGGGGCTGTTTCGAGGGGTTAAAAAAGTCAGTTCTCTCCAAGATTTCATATGTGTGACTAGGTAACTCTCCTGAACTGTAAATCAGTCATTTCTCCCAACAGATGTCAAAGAAAAGCTCTCTCACACACACACAGCAAGGATGGAGTGAAAAAGTGCGGTGCTTAAAGACACAGAGAGCAGGAAATGGCATTACCATAATCCCTAGGCCGTGCCGAGTTCAACGAGATATCCCGCTTGACCGTAGCTCGCTCGGTCTAGGCGCAGCGACCATTAGAAAAGTAGGCCCAAAATGAAGCCTGCACCACAACATCATTTGCTTTTGGGTGACAGCGGCGGAACTGTTAGGTTTAGAAGGACAATTCCACCACAGGAATGTTCCTAAGGTCCTCCCGATCTGTGCAAGCCTAACCTTGACCGTGTGGCATTAACCCTTAACAGTAAAACAGGTTTTTTGATCTCACAGATTACAATGACATCTCTCCCCATAGGAATACATTGCCTGCTCCCCTAAATTCAACCTGAAGCCTATGTGGGTTATGAATGCCGTATGAACCTGTCTTCGGTGACAGTCCATCAGAACCACTATGAGGTCTACCTGTGTTGATTCTAAGCTTCCTGGACCAACCGGAAGTGGTTAAAATCACCCTAAAAGTGTTTTGAAAACATAACCTGTCATTATGAAAATCACTGTATTCAAACCTGTGTAGATCAGTCAATTCTTAACTTAAAGACTTAAAACTCAGGATTCTGTAAGTGGCTATGTCAATGAAGACATGTGTTTACTTATAGCTTCCTGTGCCAACCGGAAGTGCCATAATTGGTGTCTCAGGGGCTGTTTCGAGGGGTTAAAAAAAGTCAGTTCTCTCCAAGATTTCATATGTGTGACTAGGTAACCTCTCCTGAACTGTAAATCAGTCATTTCTCCCAACAGATGTCAAAGAAAAGCTCTCTCACACACACACAGCAAGGATGGAGTGAAAAAGTGCGGTGCTTAAAGACACAGAGAGCAGGAAATGGCATTACCATAATCCCTAGGCCGTGCCGAGTTCAACGAGATATCCCGCTTGACCGTAGCTCGCTCGGTCTAGGCGCAGCGACCATTAGAAAAGTAGGCCCAAAATGAAGCCTGCACCACAACATCATTTGCTTTTGGGTGACAGCGGCGGAACTGTTAGGTTTAGAAGGACAATTCCACCACAGGAATGTTCCTAAGGTCCTCCCGATCTGTGCAAGCCTAACCTTGACCGTGTGGCATTAACCCTTAACAGTAAAACAGGTTTTTTGATCTCACAGATTACAATGACATCTCTCCCCATAGGAATACATTGCCTGCTCCCCTAAATTCAACCTGAAGCCTATGTGGGTTATGAATGCCGTATGAACCTGTCTTCGGTGACAGTCCATCAGAACCACTATGAGGTCTACCTGTGTTGATTCTAAGCTTCCTGAAGCAACCGGAAGTGGTTAAAATCACCCTAAAAGTGTATACCCATACCCTGCCTGCAGTTTGATAGACATAGGGCATTCAACCCTGTGTAGATCAGTCAATTCTTAACGTAAAGACTTAAAACTCAGGATTATGTAAGTGGCTATGTCAATCAAGACATGTGTTTACTTATAGCTTCCTGTGCCAACCGGAAGTGCCATAATTGGTGTCTCAGGGGCTGTTTCGAGGGGTTAAAAAAGTCAGTTCTCTCCAAGATTTCATATGTGTGACTAGGTAACTCTCCTGAACTGTAAATCAGTCATTTCTCCCAACAGATGTCAAAGAAAAGCTCTCTCACACACACACAGCAAGGATGGAGTGAAAAAGTGCGGTGCTTAAAGACACAGAGAGCAGGAAATGGCATTACCATAATCCCTAGGCCGTGCCGAGTTCAACGAGATATCCCGCTTGACCGTAGCTCGCTCGGTCTAGGCGCAGCGACCATTAGAAAAGTAGGCCCAAAATGAAGCCTGCACCACAACATCATTTGCTTTTGGGTGACAGCGGCGGAACTGTTAGGTTTAGAAGGACAATTCCACCACAGGAATGTTCCTAAGGTCCTCCCGATCTGTGCAAGCCTAACCTTGACCGTGTGGCATTAACCCTTAACAGTAAAACAGGTTTTTTGATCTCACAGATTACAATGACATCTCTCCCCATAGGAATACATTGCCTGCTCCCCTAAATTCAACCTGAAGCCTATGTGGGTTATGAATGCCGTATGAACCTGTCTTCGGTGACAGTCCATCAGAACCACTATGAGGTCTACCTGTGTTGATTCTAAGCTTCCTGAAGCAACCGGAAGTGGTTAAAATCACCCTAAAAGTGTATACCCATACCCTGCCTGCAGTTTGATAGACATAGGGCATTCAACCCTGTGTAGATCAGTCAATTCTTAACGTAAAGACTTAAAACTCAGGATTCTGTAAGAGGCTACCTCAGTCAAGACATGTGTTTACCTATAGCTTCCTGTGCCAACCGGAAGTGCCTTTAATTGGGTCACACTGTCTGTTTCGAAGGGTTAAAAAAGTCTGATCTCTCCAAGATTTCATATGTGTGACTAGGTAACCCTCCTGAACTGTAAATCAGTCATTTCTCCCAACAGATGTCAAAGAAAAGCTCTCTCACACACACACAGGAAGGATGGAGTGAAAAAGTGCGGTGCTTAAAGACACAGAGAGCAGGAAATGGCATTACCATAATCCCTAGGCCGTGCCGAGTTCAACGAGATATCCCGCTTGACCGTAGCTCGCTCGGTCTAGGCGCAGCGACCATTAGAAAAGTAGGCCCAAAATGAAGCCTGCACCACAACATCATTTGCTTTTGGGTGACAGCGGCGGAACTGTTAGGTTTAGAAGGACAATTCCACCACAGGAATGTTCCTAAGGTCCTCCCGATCTGTGCAAGCCTAACCTTGACCGTGTGGCATTAACCCTTAACAGTAAAACAGGTTTTTTGATCTCACAGATTACAATGACATCTCTCCCCATAGGAATACATTGCCTGCTCCCCTAAATTCAACCTGAAGCCTATGTGGGTTATGAATGCCGTATGAACCTGTCTTCGGTGACAGTCCATCAGAACCACTATGAGGTCTACCTGTGTTGATTCTAAGCTTCCTGAAGCAACCGGAAGTGGTTAAAATCACCCTAAAAGTGTATACCCATACCCTGCCTGCAGTTTGATAGACATCACTGGCATTCAACCCTGTGTAGATCAGTCAATTCTTAACGTAAAGACTTAAAACTCAGGATTATGTAAGTGGCTATGTCAATCAAGACATGTGTTTACTTATAGCTTCCTGTGCCAACCGGAAGTGCCATAATTGGTGTCTCAGGGGCTGTTTCGAGGGGTTAAAAAAAGTCAGTTCTCTCCAAGATTTCATATGTGTGACTAGGTAACTCTCCTGAACTGTAAATCAGTCATTTCTCCCAACAGATGTCAAAGAAAAGCTCTCTCACACACACACAGCAAGGATGGAGTGAAAAAGTGCGGTGCTTAAAGACACAGAGAGCAGGAAATGGCATTACCATAATCCCTAGGCCGTGCCGAGTTCAACGAGATATCCCGCTTGACCGTAGCTCGCTCGGTCTAGGCGCAGCGACCATTAGAAAAGTAGGCCCAAAATGAAGCCTGCACCACAACATCATTTGCTTTTGGGTGACAGCGGCGGAACTGTTAGGTTTAGAAGGACAATTCCACCACAGGAATGTTCCTAAGGTCCTCCCGATCTGTGCAAGCCTAACCTTGACCGTGTGGCATTAACCCTTAACAGTAAAACAGGTTTTTTGATCTCACAGATTACAATGACATCTCTCCCCATAGGAATACATTGCCTGCTCCCCTAAATTCAACCTGAAGCCTATGTGGGTTATGAATGCCGTATGAACCTGTCTTCGGTGACAGTCCATCAGAACCACTATGAGGTCTACCTGTGTTGATTCTAAGCTTCCTGAAGCAACCGGAAGTGGTTAAAATCACCCTAAAAGTGTATACCCATACCCTGCCTGCAGTTTGATAGACATAGGGCATTCAACCCTGTGTAGATCAGTCAATTCTTAACGTAAAGACTTAAAACTCAGGATTCTGTAAGAGGCTACCTCAGTCAAGACATGTGTTTACCTATAGCTTCCTGTGCCAACCGGAAGTGCCTTTAATTGGGTCACACTGTCTGTTTCGAAGGGTTAAAAAAGTCTGATCTCTCCAAGATTTCATATGTGTGACTAGGTAACCCTCCTGAACTGTAAATCAGTCATTTCTCCCAACAGATGTCAAAGAAAAGCTCTCTCACACACACACAGGAAGGATGGAGTGAAAAAGTGCGGTGCTTAAAGACACAGAGAGCAGGAAATGGCATTACCATAATCCCTAGGCCGTGCCGAGTTCAACGAGATATCCCGCTTGACCGTAGCTCGCTCGGTCTAGGCGCAGCGACCATTAGAAAAGTAGGCCCAAAATGAAGCCTGCACCACAACATCATTTGCTTTTGGGTGACAGCGGCGGAACTGTTAGGTTTAGAAGGACAATTCCACCACAGGAATGTTCCTAAGGTCCTCCCGATCTGTGCAAGCCTAACCTTGACCGTGTGGCATTAACCCTTAACAGTAAAACAGGTTTTTTGATCTCACAGATTACAATGACATCTCTCCCCATAGGAATACATTGCCTGCTCCCCTAAATTCAACCTGAAGCCTATGTGGGTTATGAATGCCGTATGAACCTGTCTTCGGTGACAGTCCATCAGAACCACTATGAGGTCTACCTGTGTTGATTCTAAGCTTCCTGAAGCAACCGGAAGTGGTTAAAATCACCCTAAAAGTGTATACCCATACCCTGCCTGCAGTTTGATAGACATAGGGCATTCAACCCTGTGTAGATCAGTCAATTCTTAACGTAAAGACTTAAAACTCAGGATTATGTAAGTGGCTATGTCAATCAAGACATGTGTTTACTTATAGCTTCCTGTGCCAACCGGAAGTGCCATAATTGGTGTCTCAGGGGCTGTTTCGAGGGGTTAAAAAAAGTCAGTTCTCTCCAAGATTTCATATGTGTGACTAGGTAACTCTCCTGAACTGTAAATCAGTCATTTCTCCCAACAGATGTCAAAGAAAAGCTCTCTCACACACACACAGCAAGGATGGAGTGAAAAAGTGCGGTGCTTAAAGACACAGAGAGCAGGAAATGGCATTACCATAATCCCTAGGCCGTGCCGAGTTCAACGAGATATCCCGCTTGACCGTAGCTCGCTCGGTCTAGGCGCAGCGACCATTAGAAAAGTAGGCCCAAAATGAAGCCTGCACCACAACATCATTTGCTTTTGGGTGACAGCGGCGGAACTGTTAGGTTTAGAAGGACAATTCCACCACAGGAATGTTCCTAAGGTCCTCCCGATCTGTGCAAGCCTAACCTTGACCGTGTGGCATTAACCCTTAACAGTAAAACAGGTTTTTTGATCTCACAGATTACAATGACATCTCTCCCCATAGGAATACATTGCCTGCTCCCCTAAATTCAACCTGAAGCCTATGTGGGTTATGAATGCCGTATGAACCTGTCTTCGGTGACAGTCCATCAGAACCACTATGAGGTCTACCTGTGTTGATTCTAAGCTTCCTGAAGCAACCGGAAGTGGTTAAAATCACCCTAAAAGTGTATACCCATACCCTGCCTGCAGTTTGATAGACATAGGGCATTCAACCCTGTGTAGATCAGTCAATTCTTAACGTAAAGACTTAAAACTCAGGATTCTGTAAGAGGCTACCTCAGTCAAGACATGTGTTTACCTATAGCTTCCTGTGCCAACCGGAAGTGCCTTTAATTGGGTCATCACTGGTCTGTTTCGAAGGGTTAAAAAAGTCACATCTCTCCAAAACTTTCATATGTGTGACTAGGTAACCTCTCCTGAACTGTAAATCAGTCATTTCTCCCAACAGATGTCAAAGAAAAGCTCTCCTCACACACACACAGCAAGGATGGAGTGACAAAGTGCGGTGCTTAAATACACAGAGAGCAGGCAATGGCATTACCATAATCCCTAGGCCGTGCCGAGTTCAACGAGATATCCCGCTTGACCGTAGCTCGCTCGGTCTAGGCGCAGCGACCATTAGAAAAGTAGGCCCAAAATGAAGCCTGCACCACAACATCATTTGCTTTTGGGTGACAGCGGCGGAACTGTTAGGTTTAGAAGGACAATTCCACCACAGGAATGTTCCTAAGGTCCTCCCGATCTGTGCAAGCCTAACCTTGACCGTGTGGCATTAACCCTTAACAGTTAAAACAGGTTTTTGATCTCAACAGATTACAATTGACATTCTCTCCCCATAGGAATACATTGCCTGCACCCCTAAATTCAACCTGAAGCCTATAGTGGGTTATGAATGCCGTATGAACCTGTCTTCTGTGACAGTCCATCAGAACCACTATGAGGTCTACCTGTGTTGATTCTAAGCTTCCTGGACCAACCGGAAGTGGTTAAAATCACCCTAAAAGTGTTTTGAAAAACATAACCTGTCATTATGAAAATCACTGTATTCAAACCTGTGTAGATCAGTCAATTCTTAACTTAAAACTTAAAACTCAGGATTCTGTAAGTGGCTATGTCAATGAAGACATGTGTTTACTTATAGCTTCCTGTGCCAACCGGAAGTGCCATAATTGGTGTCTCAGGGGCTGTTTCGAGGGGTTAAAAAAGTCAGATCTCTCCAAGATTTCATATGTATGACTAGGTAACCCTCCTGAACTGTAAATCAGTCATTTCTCCCAACAGATGTCAAAGAAAAGCTCCCTCACACACACACAGGAAGGATGGAGTGACAAAGTGCGGTGCTTAAAGACACAGAGAGCAGGCCTTACCATAATCCCTAGGCCGTGCCGAGTTCAACGAGATATCCCGCTTGACCGTAGCTCGCTCGGTCTAGGCGCAGCGACCATTAGAAAAGTAGGCCCAAAATGAAGCCTGTCACCACAACAGTCATTTGCTTTTGGGTGACAGCTGCGAGAACTGTTAGGGTTAGAAGGCACAATTCGACCTCAGGTACGTTCCTGAAGGTCCTCCCGATCCGTGCAAGCCTAACCTTGACCAGTGTGGCATTAACCCTTAACAGTTAAAATAAGGTGTTTATATCAAACAGTTTGCATTGATTTCTCTCCCCATAGGAATACATTGCCTGCACCCCTAAATTCAACCTGAAGCCTATATGGGTTATGAATGCCGTATGAACCTGTCTTCTGTGACAGTCCATCAGGCCACTATGAGGTCTACCTGTGTTGATTCTAAGCTTCCTGGACCAACCGGAAGTGGTTAAAATCACCCTAAAAGTGTTTTGAAAAACATAACCTGTCATTATGAAAATCACTGTATTCAAACCTGTGTAGATCAGTCAATTCTTAACTTAAAGACT
This sequence comes from Oncorhynchus mykiss, assembly GCF_013265735.2. Classification (NCBI taxonomy): domain Eukaryota; kingdom Metazoa; phylum Chordata; class Actinopteri; order Salmoniformes; family Salmonidae; genus Oncorhynchus; species Oncorhynchus mykiss. Next base: position 59,039 of record NW_023493960.1, on the reverse strand, counting down.
TAAAACTCAGGATTCTGTAAGTGGCTATGTCAATGAAGACATGTGTTTACTTATAGCTTCCTGTGCCAACCGGAAGTGCCATAATTGGTGTCTCAGGGGCTGTTTCGAGGGGTTAAAAAGTCTGATCTCTCCAAGATTTCATATGTGTGACTAGGTAACCCTCCTGAACTGTAAATCAGTCATTTCTCCCAACAGATGTCAAAGAAAAGCTCTCTCACACACACAGCAAGGATGGAGTGAAAAAGTGCGGTGCTTAAAGACACAGAGAGCAGGAAATGGCATTACCATAATCCCTAGGCCGTGCCGAGTTCAACGAGATATCCCGCTTGACCGTAGCTCGCTCGGTCTAGGCGCAGCGACCATTAGAAAAGTAGGCCCAAAATGAAGCCTGCACCACAACATCATTTGCTTTTGGGTGACAGCGGCGGAACTGTTAGGTTTAGAAGGACAATTCCACCACAGGAATGTTCCTAAGGTCCTCCCGATCTGTGCAAGCCTAACCTTGACCGTGTGGCATTAACCCTTAACAGTAAAACAGGTTTTTTGATCTCACAGATTACAATGACATCTCTCCCCATAGGAATACATTGCCTGCTCCCCTAAATTCAACCTGAAGCCTATGTGGGTTATGAATGCCGTATGAACCTGTCTTCGGTGACAGTCCATCAGAACCACTATGAGGTCTACCTGTGTTGATTCTAAGCTTCCTGAAGCAACCGGAAGTGGTTAAAATCACCCTAAAAGTGTATACCCATACCCTGCCTGCAGTTTGATAGACATTGGGCATTCAACCCTGTGTAGATCAGTCAATTCTTAACGTAAAGACTTAAAACTCAGGATTATGTAAGTGGCTATGTCAATCAAGACATGTGTTTACTTATAGCTTCCTGTGCCAACCGGAAGTGCCATAATTGGTGTCTCAGGGGCTGTTTCGAGGGGTTAAAAAAAGTCAGTTCTCTCCAAGATTTCATATGTGTGACTAGGTAACTCTCCTGAACTGTAAATCAGTCATTTCTCCCAACAGATGTCAAAGAAAAGCTCTCTCACACACACACAGCAAGGATGGAGTGAAAAAGTGCGGTGCTTAAAGACACAGAGAGCAGGAAATGGCATTACCATAATCCCTAGGCCGTGCCGAGTTCAACGAGATATCCCGCTTGACCGTAGCTCGCTCGGTCTAGGCGCAGCGACCATTAGAAAAGTAGGCCCAAAATGAAGCCTGCACCACAACATCATTTGCTTTTGGGTGACAGCGGCGGAACTGTTAGGTTTAGAAGGACAATTCCACCACAGGAATGTTCCTAAGGTCCTCCCGATCTGTGCAAGCCTAACCTTGACCGTGTGGCATTAACCCTTAACAGTAAAACAGGTTTTTTGATCTCACAGATTACAATGACATCTCTCCCCATAGGAATACATTGCCTGCTCCCCTAAATTCAACCTGAAGCCTATGTGGGTTATGAATGCCGTATGAACCTGTCTTCGGTGACAGTCCATCAGAACCACTATGAGGTCTACCTGTGTTGATTCTAAGCTTCCTGAAGCAACCGGAAGTGGTTAAAATCACCCTAAAAGTGTATACCCATACCCTGCCTGCAGTTTGATAGACATAGGGCATTCAACCCTGTGTAGATCAGTCAATTCTTAACGTAAAGACTTAAAACTCAGGATTCTGTAAGAGGCTACCTCAGTCAAGACATGTGTTTACCTATAGCTTCCTGTGCCAACCGGAAGTGCCATTAATTGGGTCTACACTGGTCTGTTTCGAAGGGTTAAAAAAGTCATGATCTCTCCAAGATTTCATATGTGTGACTAGGTAACCTCTCCTGAACTGTAAATCAGTCATTTCTCCCAACAGATGTCAAAGAAAAGCTCTCTCACACACACACAGAAGGATGGAGTGAAAAAGTGCGGTGCTTAAAGACACAGAGAGCAGGAAATGGCATTACCATAATCCCTAGGCCGTGCCGAGTTCAACGAGATATCCCGCTTGACCGTAGCTCGCTCGGTCTAGGCGCAGCGACCATTAGAAAAGTAGGCCCAAAATGAAGCCTGCACCACAACATCATTTGCTTTTGGGTGACAGCGGCGGAACTGTTAGGTTTAGAAGGACAATTCCACCACAGGAATGTTCCTAAGGTCCTCCCGATCTGTGCAAGCCTAACCTTGACCGTGTGGCATTAACCCTTAACAGTAAAACAGGTTTTTTGATCTCACAGATTACAATGACATCTCTCCCCATAGGAATACATTGCCTGCTCCCCTAAATTCAACCTGAAGCCTATGTGGGTTATGAATGCCGTATGAACCTGTCTTCGGTGACAGTCCATCAGAACCACTATGAGGTCTACCTGTGTTGATTCTAAGCTTCCTGAAGCAACCGGAAGTGGTTAAAATCACCCTAAAAGTGTATACCCATACCCTGCCTGCAGTTTGATAGACATAGGGCATTCAACCCTGTGTAGATCAGTCAATTCTTAACGTAAAGACTTAAAACTCAGGATTATGTAAGTGGCTATGTCAATCAAGACATGTGTTTACTTATAGCTTCCTGTGCCAACCGGAAGTGCCATAATTGGTGTCTCAGGGGCTGTTTCGAGGGGTTAAAAAAGTCAGTTCTCTCCAAGATTTCATATGTGTGACTAGGTAACTCTCCTGAACTGTAAATCAGTCATTTCTCCCAACAGATGTCAAAGAAAAGCTCTCTCACACACACACAGCAAGGATGGAGTGAAAAAGTGCGGTGCTTAAAGACACAGAGAGCAGGAAATGGCATTACCATAATCCCTAGGCCGTGCCGAGTTCAACGAGATATCCCGCTTGACCGTAGCTCGCTCGGTCTAGGCGCAGCGACCATTAGAAAAGTAGGCCCAAAATGAAGCCTGCACCACAACATCATTTGCTTTTGGGTGACAGCGGCGGAACTGTTAGGTTTAGAAGGACAATTCCACCACAGGAATGTTCCTAAGGTCCTCCCGATCTGTGCAAGCCTAACCTTGACCGTGTGGCATTAACCCTTAACAGTAAAACAGGTTTTTTGATCTCACAGATTACAATGACATCTCTCCCCATAGGAATACATTGCCTGCTCCCCTAAATTCAACCTGAAGCCTATGTGGGTTATGAATGCCGTATGAACCTGTCTTCGGTGACAGTCCATCAGAACCACTATGAGGTCTACCTGTGTTGATTCTAAGCTTCCTGAAGCAACCGGAAGTGGTTAAAATCACCCTAAAAGTGTATACCCATACCCTGCCTGCAGTTTGATAGACATAGGGCATTCAACCCTGTGTAGATCAGTCAATTCTTAACGTAAAGACTTCAAACTCAGGATTCTGTAAGTGGCTATGTCAATCAAGACATGTGTTTACTTATAGCTTCCTGTGCCAACCGGAAGTGCCATAATTGGTGTCTCAGGGGCTGTTTCGAGGGGTTAAAAAAGTCAGTTCTCTCCAAGATTTCATATGTGTGACTAGGTAACTCTCCTGAACTGTAAATCAGTCATTTCTCCCAACAGATGTCAAAGAAAAGCTCTCTCACACACACACAGCAAGGATGGAGTGAAAAAGTGCGGTGCTTAAAGACACAGAGAGCAGGAAATGGCATTACCATAATCCCTAGGCCGTGCCGAGTTCAACGAGATATCCCGCTTGACCGTAGCTCGCTCGGTCTAGGCGCAGCGACCATTAGAAAAGTAGGCCCAAAATGAAGCCTGCACCACAACATCATTTGCTTTTGGGTGACAGCGGCGGAACTGTTAGGTTTAGAAGGACAATTCCACCACAGGAATGTTCCTAAGGTCCTCCCGATCTGTGCAAGCCTAACCTTGACCGTGTGGCATTAACCCTTAACAGTAAAACAGGTTTTTTGATCTCACAGATTACAATGACATCTCTCCCCATAGGAATACATTGCCTGCTCCCCTAAATTCAACCTGAAGCCTATGTGGGTTATGAATGCCGTATGAACCTGTCTTCGGTGACAGTCCATCAGAACCACTATGAGGTCTACCTGTGTTGATTCTAAGCTTCCTGAAGCAACCGGAAGTGGTTAAAATCACCCTAAAAGTGTATACCCATACCCTGCCTGCAGTTTGATAGACATAGGGCATTCAACCCTGTGTAGATCAGTCAATTCTTAACGTAAAGACTTCAAACTCAGGATTCTGTAAGTGGCTATGTCAATCAAGACATGTGTTTACTTATAGCTTCCTGTGCCAACCGGAAGTGCCATAATTGGTGTCTCAGGGGCTGTTTCGAGGGGTTAAAAAAGTCAGTTCTCTCCAAGATTTCATATGTGTGACTAGGTAACTCTCCTGAACTGTAAATCAGTCATTTCTCCCAACAGATGTCAAAGAAAAGCTCTCTCACACACACACAGCAAGGATGGAGTGAAAAAGCGCGGTGCTTAAAGACACAGAGAGCAGGAAATGGCATTACCATAATCCCTAGGCCGTGCCGAGTTCAACTAGATATCCCGCTTGACCGTAGCTCGCTCGGTCTAGGCGCAGCGACCATTAGAAAAGTAGGCCCAAAATGAAGCCTGCACCACAACATCATTTGCTTTTGGGTGACAGCGGCGGAACTGTTAGGTTTAGAAGGACAATTCCACCACAGGAATGTTCCTAAGGTCCTCCCGATCTGTGCAAGCCTAACCTTGACCGTGTGGCATTAACCCTTAACAGTAAAACAGGTTTTTTGATCTCACAGATTACAATGACATCTCTCCCCATAGGAATACATTGCCTGCTCCCCTAAATTCAACCTGAAGCCTATGTGGGTTATGAATGCCGTATGAACCTGTCTTCGGTGACAGTCCATCAGAACCACTATGAGGTCTACCTGTGTTGATTCTAAGCTTCCTGAAGCAACCGGAAGTGGTTAAAATCACCCTAAAAGTGTATACCCATACCCTGCCTGCAGTTTGATAGACATAGGGCATTCAACCCTGTGTAGATCAGTCAATTCTTAACGTAAAGACTTAAAACTCAGGATTATGTAAGTGGCTATGTCAATCAAGACATGTGTTTACTTATAGCTTCCTGTGCCAACCGGAAGTGCCATAATTGGTGTCTCAGGGGCTGTTTCGAGGGGTTAAAAAAAGTCAGTTCTCTCCAAGATTTCATATGTGTGACTAGGTAACTCTCCTGAACTGTAAATCAGTCATTTCTCCCAACAGATGTCAAAGAAAAGCTCTCTCACACACACACAGCAAGGATGGAGTGAAAAAGTGCGGTGCTTAAAGACTCAGAGAGCAGGAAATGGCATTACCATAATCCCTAGGCCGTGCCGAGTTCAACGAGATATCCCGCTTGACCGTAGCTCGCTCGGTCTAGGCGCAGCGACCATTAGAAAAGTAGGCCCAAAATGAAGCCTGCACCACAACATCATTTGCTTTTGGGTGACAGCGGCGGAACTGTTAGGTTTAGAAGGACAATTCCACCACAGGAATGTTCCTAAGGTCCTCCCGATCTGTGCAAGCCTAACCTTGACCGTGTGGCATTAACCCTTAACAGTAAAACAGGTTTTTTGATCTCACAGATTACAATGACATCTCTCCCCATAGGAATACATTGCCTGCTCCCCTAAATTCAACCTGAAGCCTATGTGGGTTATGAATGCCGTATGAACCTGTCTTCGGTGACAGTCCATCAGAACCACTATGAGGTCTACCTGTGTTGATTCTAAGCTTCCTGAAGCAACCGGAAGTGGTTAAAATCACCCTAAAAGTGTATACCCATACCCTGCCTGCAGTTTGATAGACATAGGGCATTCAACCCTGTGTAGATCAGTCAATTCTTAACGTAAAGACTTAAAACTCAGGATTATGTAAGTGGCTATGTCAATCAAGACATGTGTTTACTTATAGCTTCCTGTGCCAACCGGAAGTGCCATAATTGGTGTCTCAGGGGCTGTTTCGAGGGGTTAAAAAAGTCAGTTCTCTCCAAGATTTCATATGTGTGACTAGGTAACTCTCCTGAACTGTAAATCAGTCATTTCTCCCAACAGATGTCAAAGAAAAGCTCTCTCACACACACACAGCAAGGATGGAGTGAAAAAGTGCGGTGCTTAAAGACTCAGAGAGCAGGAAATGGCATTACCATAATCCCTAGGCCGTGCCGAGTTCAACGAGATATCCCGCTTGACCGTAGCTCGCTCGGTCTAGGCGCAGCGACCATTAGAAAAGTAGGCCCAAAATGAAGCCTGCACCACAACATCATTTGCTTTTGGGTGACAGCGGCGGAACTGTTAGGTTTAGAAGGACAATTCCACCACAGGAATGTTCCTAAGGTCCTCCCGATCTGTGCAAGCCTAACCTTGACCGTGTGGCATTAACCCTTAACAGTAAAACAGGTTTTTTGATCTCACAGATTACAATGACATCTCTCCCCATAGGAATACATTGCCTGCTCCCCTAAATTCAACCTGAAGCCTATGTGGGTTATGAATGCCGTATGAACCTGTCTTCGGTGACAGTCCATCAGAACCACTATGAGGTCTACCTGTGTTGATTCTAAGCTTCCTGAAGCAACCGGAAGTGGTTAAAATCACCCTAAAAGTGTATACCCATACCCTGCCTGCAGTTTGATAGACATAGGGCATTCAACCCTGTGTAGATCAGTCAATTCTTAACGTAAAGACTTAAAACTCAGGATTATGTAAGTGGCTATGTCAATCAAGACATGTGTTTACTTATAGCTTCCTGAGCCAACCGGAAGTGCCATAATTGGTGTCTCAGGGGCTGTTTCGAGGGGTTAAAAAAAGTCAGTTCTCTCCAAGATTTCATATGTGTGACTAGGTAACTCTCCTGAACTGTAAATCAGTCATTTCTCCCAACAGATGTCAAAGAAAAGCTCTCTCACACACACACAGCAAGGATGGAGTGAAAAAGTGCGGTGCTTAAAGACACAGAGAGCAGGAAATGGCATTACCATAATCCCTAGGCCGTGCCGAGTTCAACGAGATATCCCGCTTGACCGTAGCTCGCTCGGTCTAGGCGCAGCGACCATTAGAAAAGTAGGCCCAAAATGAAGCCTGCACCACAACATCATTTGCTTTTGGGTGACAGCGGCGGAACTGTTAGGTTTAGAAGGACAATTCCACCACAGGAATGTTCCTAAGGTCCTCCCGATCTGTGCAAGCCTAACCTTGACCGTGTGGCATTAACCCTTAACAGTAAAACAGGTTTTTTGATCTCACAGATTACAATGACATCTCTCCCCATAGGAATACATTGCCTGCTCCCCTAAATTCAACCTGAAGCCTATGTGGGTTATGAATGCCGTATGAACCTGTCTTCGGTGACAGTCCATCAGAACCACTATGAGGTCTACCTGTGTTGATTCTAAGCTTCCTGAAGCAACCGGAAGTGGTTAAAATCACCCTAAAAGTGTATACCCATACCCTGCCTGCAGTTTGATAGACATAGGGCATTCAACCCTGTGTAGATCAGTCAATTCTTAACGTAAAGACTTAAAACTCAGGATTCTGTAAGTGGCTATGTCAATCAAGACATGTGTTTACTTATAGCTTAATGTGCCAACCGGAAGTGCCATAATTGGTGTCTCAAGGGCTGTTTCGAGGGGTTAAAAAAGTCAGTTCTCTCCAAGATTTCATATGTGTGACTAGGTAACTCTCCTGAACTGTAAATCAGTAATTTCTCCCAACAGATGTCAAAGAAAAGCTCTCTCACACACACACAGCAAGGATGGAGTGAAAAAGTGCGGTGCTTAAAGACACAGAGAGCAGGAAATGGCATTACCATAATCCCTAGGCCGTGCCGAGTTCAACGAGATATCCCGCTTGACCGTAGCTCGCTCGGTCTAGGCGCAGCGACCATTAGAAAAGTAGGCCCAAAATGAAGCCTGCACCACAACATCATTTGCTTTTGGGTGACAGCGGCGGAACTGTTAGGTTTAGAAGGACAATTCCACCACAGGAATGTTCCTAAGGTCCTCCCGATCTGTGCAAGCCTAACCTTGACCGTGTGGCATTAACCCTTAACAGTAAAACAGGTTTTTTGATCTCACAGATTACAATGACATCTCTCCCCATAGGAATACATTGCCTGCTCCCCTAAATTCAACCTGAAGCCTATGTGGGTTATGAATGCCGTATGAACCTGTCTTCGGTGACAGTCCATCAGAACCACTATGAGGTCTACCTGTGTTGATTCTAAGCTTCCTGGACCAACCGGAAGTGGTTAAAATCACCCTAAAAGTGTTTTGAAAAACATAACCTGTCATTATGAAAATCACTGTATTCAAACCTGTGTAGATCAGTCAATTCTTAACTTAAAGACTTAAAACTCAGGATTCTGTAAGTGGCTATGTCAATGAAGACATGTGTTTACTTATAGCTTCCTGTGCCAACCGGAAGTGCCATAATTGGTGTCTCAGGGGCTGTTTCGAGGGGTTAAAAAAGTCAGTTCTCTCCAAGATTTCATATGTGTGACTAGGTAACTCTCCTGAACTGTAAATCAGTCATTTCTCCCAACAGATGTCAAAGAAAAGCTCTCTCACACACACACAGCAAGGATGGAGTGAAAAAGTGTGGTGCTTAAAGACACAGAGAGCAGGAAATGGCATTATCATAATCCCTAGGCCGTGCCGAGTTCAACGAGATATCCCGCTTGACCGTAGCTCGCTCGGTCTAGGCGCAGCGACCATTAGAAAAGTAGGCCCAAAATGAAGCCTGCACCACAACATAATTTGCTTTTGGGTGACAGTGGCGGAACTGTTAGGTTTAGAAGGACAATTCCACCACAGGAATGTTCCTAAGGTCCTCCCGATCTGTGCAAGCCTAACCTTGACCGTGTGGCATTAACCCTTAACAGTAAAACAGGTTTTTTGATCTCACAGATTACAATGACATCTCTCCCCATAGGAATACATTGCCTGCTCCCCTAAATTCAACCTGAAGCCTATGTGGGTTATGAATGCCGTATGAACCTGTCTTCGGTGACAGTCCATCAGAACCACTATGAGGTCTACCTGTGTTGATTCTAAGCTTCCTGAAGCAACCGGAAGTGGTTAAAATCACCCTAAAAGTGTATACCCATACCCTGCCTGCAGTTTGATAGACATAGGGCATTCAACCCTGTGTAGATCAGTCAATTCTTAACGTAAAGACTTCAAACTCAGGATTCTGTAAGTGGCTATGTCAATCAAGACATGTGTTTACTTATAGCTTCCTGTGCCAACCGGAAGTGCCATAATTGGTGTCTCAGGGGCTGTTTCGAGGGGTTAAAAAAGTCAGTTCTCTCCAAGATTTCATATGTGTGACTAGGTAACTCTCCTGAACTGTAAATCAGTCATTTCTCCCAACAGATGTCAAAGAAAAGCTCTCTCACACACACACAGCAAGGATGGAGTGAAAAAGTGCGGTGCTTAAAGACTCAGAGAGCAGGAAATGGCATTACCATAATCCCTAGGCCGTGCCGAGTTCAACGAGATATCCCGCTTGACCGTAGCTCGCTCGGTCTAGGCGCAGCGACCATTAGAAAAGTAGGCCCAAAATGAAGCCTGCACCACAACATCATTTGCTTTTGGGTGACAGCGGCGGAACTGTTAGGTTTAGAAGGACAATTCCACCACAGGAATGTTCCTAAGGTCCTCCCGATCTGTGCAAGCCTAACCTTGACCGTGTGGCATTAACCCTTAACAGTAAAACAGGTTTTTTGATCTCACAGATTACAATGACATCTCTCCCCATAGGAATACATTGCCTGCTCCCCTAAATTCAACCTGAAGCCTATGTGGGTTATGAATGCCGTATGAACCTGTCTTCGGTGACAGTCCATCAGAACCACTATGAGGTCTACCTGTGTTGATTCTAAGCTTCCTGAAGCAACCGGAAGTGGTTAAAATCACCCTAAAAGTGTATACCCATACCCTGCCTGCAGATTGATAGACATAGGGCATTCAACCCTGTGTAGATCAGTCAATTCTTAACGTAAAGACTTCAAACTCAGGATTCTGTAAGTGGCTATGTCAATCAAGACATGTGTTTACTTATAGCTTCCTGTGCCAACCGGAAGTGCCATAATTGGTGTCTCAGGGGCTGTTTCGAGGGGTTAAAAAAGTCAGTTCTCTCCAAGATTTCATATGTGTGACTAGGTAACTCTCCTGAACTGTAAATCAGTCATTTCTCCCAACAGATGTCAAAGAAAAGCTCTCTCACACACACACAGCAAGGATGGAGTGAAAAAGTGCGGTGCTTAAAGACTCAGAGAGCAGGAAATGGCATTACCATAATCCCTAGGCCGTGCCGAGTTCAACGAGATATCCCGCTTGACCGTAGCTCGCTCGGTCTAGGCGCAGCGACCATTAGAAAAGTAGGCCCAAAATGAAGCCTGCACCACAACATCATTTGCTTTTGGGTGACAGCGGCGGAACTGTTAGGTTTAGAAGGACAATTCCACCACAGGAATGTTCCTAAGGTCCTCCCGATCTGTGCAAGCCTAACCTTGACCGTGTGGCATTAACCCTTAACAGTAAAACCGTTTTTTTGATCTCACAGATTACAATGACATCTCTCCCCATAGGAATACATTGCCTGCTCCCCTAAATTCAACCTGAAGCCTATGTGGGTTATGAATGCCGTATGAACCTGTCTTCGGTGACAGTCCATCAGAACCACTATGAGGTCTACCTGTGTTGATTCTAAGCTTCCTGAAGCAACCGGAAGTGGTTAAAATCACCCTAAAAGTGTATACCCATACCCTGCCTGCAGTTTGATAGACATAGGGCATTCAACCCTGTGTAGATCAGTCAATTCTTAACGTAAAGACTTAAAACTCAGGATTATGTAAGTGGCTATGTCAATGAAGACATGTGTTTACTTATAGCTTCCTGTGCCAACCGGAAGTGCCATAATTGGTGTCTCAGGGGCTGTTTCGAGGGGTTAAAAAAGTCTGATCTCTCCAAGATTTCATATGTGTGACTAGGTAACCCTCCTGAACTGTAAATCAGTCATTTCTCCCAACAGATGTCAAAGAAAAGCTCTCTCACACACACACAGCAAGGATGGAGTGAAAAAGTGCGGTGCTTAAAGACACAGAGAGCAGGAAATGGCATTACCATAATCCCTAGGCCGTGCCGAGTTCAACGAGATATCCCGCTTGACCGTAGCTCGCTCGGTCTAGGCGCAGCGACCATTAGAAAAGTAGGCCCAAAATGAAGCCTGCACCACAACATCATTTGCTTTTGGGTGACAGCGGCGGAACTGTTAGGTTTAGAAGGACAATTCCACCACAGGAATGTTCCTAAGGTCCTCCCGATCTGTGCAAGCCTAACCTTGACCGTGTGGCATTAACCCTTAACAGTAAAACAGGTTTTTTGATCTCACAGATTACAATGACATCTCTCCCCATAGGAATACATTGCCTGCTCCCCTAAATTCAACCTGAAGCCTATGTGGGTTATGAATGCCGTATGAACCTGTCTTCGGTGACAGTCCATCAGAACCACTATGAGGTCTACCTGTGTTGATTCTAAGCTTCCTGAAGCAACCGGAAGTGGTTAAAATCACCCTAAAAGTGTATACCCATACCCTGCCTGCAGTTTGATAGACATAGGGCATTCAACCCTGTGTAGATCAGTCAATTCTTAACGTAAAGACTTAAAACTCAGGATTCTGCAAGAGGCTACCTCAGTCAAGACATGTGTTTACCTATAGCTTCCTGTGCCAACCGGAAGTGCCTTTAATTGGGTCACACTGTCTGTTTCGAAGGGTTAAAAAAGTCACATCTCTCCAAAACTTCATATGTGTGACTAGGTAACCCTTCTGAACTGTAAATCAGTCATTTCTCCCAACAGATGTCAAAGAAAAGCTCCCTCACACACACACAGGAAGGATGGAGTGACAAAGTGCGGTGCTTAAATACACAGAGAGCAGGAAATGGCATTACCATAATCCCTAGGCCGTGCCGAGTTCAACGAGATATCCCGCTTGACCGTAGCTCGCTCGGTCTAGGCGCAGCGACCATTAGAAAAGTAGGCCCAAAATGAAGCCTGCACCACAACATCATTTGCTTTTGGGTGACAGCGGCGGAACTGTTAGGTTTAGAAGGACAATTCCACCACAGGAATGTTCCTAAGGTCCTCCCGATCTGTGCAAGCCTAACCTTGACCGTGTAGCATTAACCCTTAACAGTAAAACAGTTTTTTTGATCTCACAGATTACAATGACATCTCTCCCCATAGGAATACATTGCCTGCTCCCCTAAATTCAACCTGAAGCCTATGTGGGTTATGAATGCCGTATGAACCTGTCTTCGGTGACAGTCCATCAGAACCACTATGAGGTCTACCTGTGTTGATTCTAAGCTTCCTGAAGCAACCGGAAGTGGTTAAAATCACCCTAAAAGTGTATACCCATACCCTGCCTGCAGTTTGATAGACATAGGGCATTCAACCCTGTGTAGATCAGTCAATTCTTAACGTAAAGACTTAAAACTCAGGATTATGTAAGTGGCTATGTCAATCAAGACATGTGTTTACTTATAGCTTCCTGTGCCAACCGGAAGTGCCATAATTGGTGTCTCAGGGGCTGTTTCGAGGGGTTAAAAAAAGTCAGTTCTCTCCAAGATTTCATATGTGTGACTAGGTAACTCTCCTGAACTGTAAATCAGTCATTTCTCCCAACAGATGTCAAAGAAAAGCTCTCTCACACACACACAGCAAGGATGGAGTGAAAAAGTGCGGTGCTTAAAGACACAGAGAGCAGGAAATGGCATTACCATAATCCCTAGGCCGTGCCGAGTTCAACGAGATATCCCGCTTGACCGTAGCTCGCTCGGTCTAGGCGCAGCGACCATTAGAAAAGTAGGCCCAAAATGAAGCCTGCACCACAACATCATTTGCTTTTGGGTGACAGCGGCGGAACTGTTAGGTTTAGAAGGACAATTCCACCACAGGAATGTTCCTAAGGTCCTCCCGATCTGTGCAAGCCTAACCTTGACCGTGTGGCATTAACCCTTAACAGTAAAACAGGTTTTTTGATCTCACAGATTACAATGACATCTCTCCCCATAGGAATACATTGCCTGCTCCCCTAAATTCAACCTGAAGCCTATGTGGGTTATGAATGCCGTATGAACCTGTCTTCGGTGACAGTCCATCAGAACCACTATGAGGTCTACCTGTGTTGATTCTAAGCTTCCTGAAGCAACCGGAAGTGGTTAAAATCACCCTAAAAGTGTATACCCATACCCTGCCTGCAGTTTGATAGACATAGGGCATTCAACCCTGTGTAGATCAGTCAATTCTTAACGTAAAGACTTAAAACTCAGGATTATGTAAGTGGCTATGTCAATCAAGACATGTGTTTACTTATAGCTTCCTGTGCCAACCGGAAGTGCCATAATTGGTGTCTCAGGGGCTGTTTCGAGGGGTTAAAAAAAGTCAGTTCTCTCCAAGATTTCATATGTGTGACTAGGTAACTCTCCTGAACTGTAAATCAGTCATTTCTCCCAACAGATGTCAAAGAAAAGCTCTCTCACACACACACAGCAAGGATGGAGTGAAAAAGTGCGGTGCTTAAAGACTCAGAGAGCAGGAAATGGCATTACCATAATCCCTAGGCCGTGCCGAGTTCAACGAGATATCCCGCTTGACCGTAGCTCGCTCGGTCTAGGCGCAGCGACCATTAGAAAAGTAGGCCCAAAATGAAGCCTGCACCACAACATCATTTGCTTTTGGGTGACAGCGGCGGAACTGTTAGGTTTAGAAGGACAATTCCACCACAGGAATGTTCCTAAGGTCCTCCCGATCTGTGCAAGCCTAACCTTGACCGTGTGGCATTAACCCTTAACAGTAAAACAGGTTTTTTGATCTCACAGATTACAATGACATCTCTCCCCATAGGAATACATTGCCTGCTCCCCTAAATTCAACCTGAAGCCTATGTGGGTTATGAATGCCGTATGAACCTGTCTTCGGTGACAGTCCATCAGAACCACTATGAGGTCTACCTGTGTTGATTCTAAGCTTCCTGAAGCAACCGGAAGTGGTTAAAATCACCCTAAAAGTGTATACCCATACCCTGCCTGCAGTTTGATAGACATAGGGCATTCAACCCTGTGTAGATCAGTCAATTCTTAACGTAAAGACTTAAAACTCAGGATTATGTAAGTGGCTATGTCAATCAAGACATGTGTTTACTTATAGCTTCCTGTGCCAACCGGAAGTGCCATAATTGGTGTCTCAGGGGCTGTTTCGAGGGGTTAAAAAAAGTCAGTTCTCTCCAAGATTTCATATGTGTGACTAGGTAACTCTCCTGAACTGTAAATCAGTCATTTCTCCCAACAGATGTCAAAGAAAAGCTCTCTCACACACACACAGCAAGGATGGAGTGAAAAAGTGCGGTGCTTAAAGACTCAGAGAGCAGGAAATGGCATTACCATAATCCCTAGGCCGTGCCGAGTTCAACGAGATATCCCGCTTGACCGTAGCTCGCTCGGTCTAGGCGCAGCGACCATTAGAAAAGTAGGCCCAAAATGAAGCCTGCACCACAACATCATTTGCTTTTGGGTGACAGCGGCGGAACTGTTAGGTTTAGAAGGACAATTCCACCACAGGAATGTTCCTAAGGTCCTCCCGATCTGTGCAAGCCTAACCTTGACCGTGTGGCATTAACCCTTAACAGTAAAACAGGTTTTTTGATCTCACAGATTACAATGACATCTCTCCCCATAGGAATACATTGCCTGCTCCCCTAAATTCAACCTGAAGCCTATGTGGGTTATGAATGCCGTATGAACCTGTCTTCGGTGACAGTCCATCAGAACCACTATGAGGTCTACCTGTGTTGATTCTAAGCTTCCTGAAGCAACCGGAAGTGGTTAAAATCACGCTAAAAGTGTATACCCATACCCTGCCTGCAGTTTGATAGACATAGGGCATTCAACCCTGTGTAGATCAGTCAATTCTTACCGTAAAGACTTAAAACTCAGGATTATGTAAGTGGCTATGTCAATCAAGACATGTGTTTACTTATAGCTTCCTGTGCCAACCGGAAGTGCCATAATTGGTGTCTCAGGGGCTGTTTCGAGGGGTTAAAAAAGTCAGTTCTCTCCAAGATTTCATATGTGTGACTAGGTAACTCTCCTGAACTGTAAATCAGTCATTTCTCCCAACAGATGTCAAAGAAAAGCTCTCTCACACACACACAGCAAGGATGGAGTGAAAAAGTGCGGTGCTTAAAGACACAGAGAGCAGGAAATGGCATTACCATAATCCCTAGGCCGTGCCGAGTTCAACGAGATATCCCGCTTGACCGTAGCTCGCTCGGTCTAGGCGCAGCGACCATTAGAAAAGTAGGCCCAAAATGAAGCCTGCACCACAACATCATTTGCTTTTGGGTGACAGCGGCGGAACTGTTAGGTTTAGAAGGACAATTCCACCACAGGAATGTTCCTAAGGTCCTCCCGATCTGTGCAAGCCTAACCTTGACCGTGTGGCATTAACCCTTAACAGTAAAACAGGTTTTTTGATCTCACAGATTACAATGACATCTCTCCCCATAGGAATACATTGCCTGCTCCCCTAAATTCAACCTGAAGCCTATGTGGGTTATGAATGCCGTATGAACCTGTCTTCGGTGACAGTCCATCAGAACCACTATGAGGTCTACCTGTGTTGATTCTAAGCTTCCTGAAGCAACCGGAAGTGGTTAAAATCACCCTAAAAGTGTATACCCATACCCTGCCTGCAGTTTGATAGACATAGGGCATTCAACCCTGTGTAGATCAGTCAATTCTTAACGTAAAGACTTAAAACTCAGGATTCTGTAAGTGGCTATGTCAATCAAGACATGTGTTTACTTATAGCTTCCTGTGCCAACCGGAAGTGCCATAATTGGTGTCTCAGGGGCTGTTTCGAGGGGTTAAAAAAGTCAGTTCTCTCCAAGATTTCATATGTGTGACTAGGTAACTCTCCTGAACTGTAAATCAGTCATTTCTCCCAACAGATGTCAAAGAAAAGCTCTCTCACACACACACAGCAAGGATGGAGTGAAAAAGTGCGGTGCTTAAAGACACAGAGAGCAGGAAATGGCATTACCATAATCCCTAGGCCGTGCCGAGTTCAACGAGATATCCCGCTTGACCGTAGCTCGCTCGGTCTAGGCGCAGCGACCATTAGAAAAGTAGGCCCAAAATGAAGCCTGCACCACAACATCATTTGCTTTTGGGTGACAGCGGCGGAACTGTTAGGTTTAGAAGGACAATTCCACCACAGGAATGTTCCTAAGGTCCTCCCGATCTGTGCAAGCCTAACCTTGACCGTGTGGCATTAACCCTTAACAGTAAAACAGGTTTTTTGATCTCACAGATTACAATGACATCTCTCCCCATAGGAATACATTGCCTGCTCCCCTAAATTCAACCTGAAGCCTATGTGGGTTATGAATGCCGTATGAACCTGTCTTCGGTGACAGTCCATCAGAACCACTATGAGGTCTAACTGTGTTGATTCTAAGCTTCCTGAAGCAACCGGAAGTGGTTAAAATCACCCTAAAAGTGTATACCCATACCCTGCCTGCAGTTTGATAGACATAGGGCATTCAACCCTGTGTAGATCAGTCAATTCTTAACGTAAAGACTTAAAACTCAGGATTCTGTAAGTGGCTATGTCAATCAAGACATGTGTTTACTTATAGCTTCCTGTGCCAACCGGAAGTGCCATAATTGGTGTCTCAGGGGCTGTTTCGAGGGGTTAAAAAAGTCAGTTCTCTCCAAGATTTCATATGTGTGACTAGGTAACTCTCCTGAACTGTAAATCAGTAATTTCTCCCAACAGATGTCAAAGAAAAGCTCTCTCACACACACACAGCAAGGATGGAGTGAAAAAGTGCGGTGCTTAAAGACACAGAGAGCAGGAAATGGCATTACCATAATCCCTAGGCCGTGCCGAGTTCAACGAGATATCCCGCTTGACCGTAGCTCGCTCGGTCTAGGCGCAGCGACCATTAGAAAAGTAGGCCCAAAATGAAGCCTGCACCACAACATCATTTGCTTTTGGGTGACAGCGGCGGAACTGTTAGGTTTAGAAGGACAATTCCACCACAGGAATGTTCCTAAGGTCCTCCCGATCTGTGCAAGCCTAACCTTGACCGTGTGGCATTAACCCTTAACAGTAAAACAGGTTTTTTGATCTCACAGATTACAATGACATCTCTCCCCATAGGAATACATTGCCTGCTCCCCTAAATTCAACCTGAAGCCTATGTGGGTTATGAATGCCGTATGAACCTGTCTTCGGTGACAGTCCATCAGAACCACTATGAGGTCTACCTGTGTTGATTCTAAGCTTCCTGGACCAACCGGAAGTGGTTAAAATCACCCTAAAAGTGTTTTGAAAAACATAACCTGTCATTATGAAAATCACTGTATTCAAACCTGTGTAGATCAGTCAATTCTTAACTTAAAGACTTAAAACTCAGGATTCTGTAAGTGGCTATGTCAATGAAGACATGTGTTTACTTATAGCTTCCTGTGCCAACCGGAAGTGCCATAATTGGTGTCTCAGGGGCTGTTTCGAGGGGTTAAAAAAAGTCAGTTCTCTCCAAGATTTCATATGTGTGACTAGGTAACTCTCCTGAACTGTAAATCAGTCATTTCTCCCAACAGATGTCAAAGAAAAGCTCTCTCACACACACACAGCAAGGATGGAGTGAAAAAGTGTGGTGCTTAAAGACACAGAGAGCAGGAAATGGCATTATCATAATCCCTAGGCCGTGCCGAGTTCAACGAGATATCCCGCTTGACCGTAGCTCGCTCGGTCTAGGCGCAGCGACCATTAGAAAAGTAGGCCCAAAATGAAGCCTGCACCACAACATCATTTGCTTTTGGGTGACAGCGGCGGAACTGTTAGGTTTAGAAGGACAATTCCACCACAGGAATGTTCCTAAGGTCCTCCCGATCTGTGCAAGCCTAACCTTGACCGTGTGGCATTAACCCTTAACAGTAAAACAGGTTTTTTGATCTCACAGATTACAATGACATCTCTCCCCATAGGAATACATTGCCTGCTCCCCTAAATTCAACCTGAAGCCTATGTGGGTTATGAATGCCGTATGAACCTGTCTTCGGTGACAGTCCATCAGAACCACTATGAGGTCTACCTGTGTTGATTCTAAGCTTCCTGGACCAACCGGAAGTGGTTAAAATCACCCTAAAAGTGTTTTGAAAAACATAACCTGTCATTATGAAAATCACTGTATTCAAACCTGTGTAGATCAGTCAATTCTTAACTTAAAGACTTAAAACTCAGGATTCTGTAAGTGGCTATGTCAATGAAGACATGTGTTTACTTATAGCTTCCTGTGCCAACCGGAAGTGCCATAATTGGTGTCTCAGGGGCTGTTTCGAGGGGTTAAAAAAAGTCAGTTCTCTCCAAGATTTCATATGTGTGACTAGGTAACTCTCCTGAACTGTAAATCAGTCATTTCTCCCAACAGATGTCAAAGAAAAGCTCTCTCACACACACACAGCAAGGATGGAGTGAAAAAGTGTGGTGCTTAAAGACACAGAGAGCAGGAAATGGCATTATCATAATCCCTAGGCCGTGCCGAGTTCAACGAGATATCCCGCTTGACCGTAGCTCGCTCGGTCTAGGCGCAGCGACCATTAGAAAAGTAGGCCCAAAATGAAGCCTGCACCACAACATCATTTGCTTTTGGGTGACAGTGGCGGAACTGTTAGGTTTAGAAGGACAATTCCACCACAGGAATGTTCCTAAGGTCCTCCCGATCTGTGCAAGCCTAACCTTGACCGTGTGGCATTAACCCTTAACAGTAAAACAGGTTTTTTGATCTCACAGATTACAATGACATCTCTCCCCATAGGAATACATTGCCTGCTCCCCTAAATTCAACCTGAAGCCTATGTGGGTTATGAATGCCGTATGAACCTGTCTTCGGTGACAGTCCATCAGAACCACTATGAGGTCTACCTGTGTTGATTCTAAGCTTCCTGAAGCAACCGGAAGTGGTTAAAATCACCCTAAAAGTGTATACCCATACCCTGCCTGCAGTTTGATAGACATAGGGCATTCAACCCTGTGTAGATCAGTCAATTCTTAACGTAAAGACTTCAAACTCAGGATTCTGTAAGTGGCTATGTCAATGAAGACATGTGTTTACTTATAGCTTCCTGTGCCAACCGGAAGTGCCATAATTGGTGTCTCAGGGGCTGTTTCGAGGGGTTAAAAAAGTCAGTTCTCTCCAAGATTTCATATGTGTGACTAGGTAACTCTCCTGAACTGTAAATCAGTCATTTCTCCCAACAGATGTCAAAGAAAAGCTCTCTCACACACACACAGCAAGGATGGAGTGAAAAAGTGTGGTGCTTAAAGACACAGAGAGCAGGAAATGGCATTATCCATAATCCCTAGGCCGTGCCGAGTTCAACGAGATATCCCGCTTGACCGTAGCTCGCTCGGTCTAGGCGCAGCGACCATTAGAAAAGTAGGCCCAAAATGAAGCCTGCACCACAACATCATTTGCTTTTGGGTGACAGCTGGCGGAACTGTTAGGTTTAGAAGGACAATTCCACCACAGGAATGTTCCTAAGGTCCTCCCGATCTGTGCAAGCCTAACCTTGACCGTGTGGCATTAACCCTTAACAGTAAAACAGGTTTTTTGATCTCACAGATTACAATGACATCTCTCCCCATAGGAATACATTGCCTGCTCCCCTAAATTCAACCTGAAGCCTATGTGGGTTATGAATGCCGTATGAACCTGTCTTCGGTGACAGTCCATCAGAACCACTATGAGGTCTACCTGTGTTGATTCTAAGCTTCCTGAAGCAACCGGAAGTGGTTAAAATCACCCTAAAAGTGTATACCCATACCCTGCCTGCAGTTTGATAGACATAGGGCATTCAACCCTGTGTAGATCAGTCAATTCTTAACGTAAAGACTTCAAACTCAGGATTCTGTAAGTGGCTATGTCAATGAAGACATGTGTTTACTTATAGCTTCCTGTGCCAACCGGAAGTGCCATAATTGGTGTCTCAGGGGCTGTTTCGAGGGGTTAAAAAAGTCAGTTCTCTCCAAGATTTCATATGTGTGACTAGGTAACTCTCCTGAACTGTAAATCAGTCATTTCTCCCAACAGATGTCAAAGAAAAGCTCTCTCACACACACACAGCAAGGATGGAGTGAAAAAGTGCTGGTGCTTAAAGACACAGAGAGCAGGAAATGGCATTATCCATAATCCCTAGGCCGTGCCGAGTTCAACGAGATATCCCGCTTGACCGTAGCTCGCTCGGTCTAGGCGCAGCGACCATTAGAAAAGTAGGCCCAAAATGAAGCCTGCACCACAACATCATTTGCTTTTGGGTGACAGCGGCGGAACTGTTAGGTTTAGAAGGACAATTCCACCACAGGAATGTTCCTAAGGTCCTCCCGATCTGTGCAAGCCTAACCTTGACCGTGTGGCATTAACCCTTAACAGTAAAACAGGTTTTTTGATCTCACAGATTACAATGACATCTCTCCCCATAGGAATACATTGCCTGCTCCCCTAAATTCAACCTGAAGCCTATGTGGGTTATGAATGCCGTATGAACCTGTCTTCGGTGACAGTCCATCAGAACCACTATGAGGTCTACCTGTGTTGATTCTAAGCTTCCTGAAGCAACCGGAAGTGGTTAAAATCACCCTAAAAGTGTATACCCATACCCTGCCTGCAGTTTGATAGACATAGGGCATTCAACCCTGTGTAGATCAGTCAATTCTTAACGTAAAGACTTAAAACTCAGGATTCTGTAAGAGGCTACCTCAGTCAAGACATGTGTTTACCTATAGCTTCCTGTGCCAACCGGAAGTGCCTTTAATTGGGTCACACTGTCTGTTTCGAAGGGTTAAAAAAGTCTGATCTCTCCAAGATTTCATATGTGTGACTAGGTAACCCTCCTGAACTGTAAATCAGTCATTTCTCCCAACAGATGTCAAAGAAAAGCTCTCTCACACACACACAGGAAGGATGGAGTGAAAAAGTGCGGTGCTTAAAGACACAGAGAGCAGGAAATGGCATTACCATAATCCCTAGGCCGTGCCGAGTTCAACGAGATATCCCGCTTGACCGTAGCTCGCTCGGTCTAGGCGCAGCGACCATTAGAAAAGTAGGCCCAAAATGAAGCCTGCACCACAACATCATTTGCTTTTGGGTGACAGCGGCGGAACTGTTAGGTTTAGAAGGACAATTCCACCACAGGAATGTTCCTAAGGTCCTCCCGATCTGTGCAAGCCTAACCTTGACCGTGTGGCATTAACCCTTAACAGTAAAACAGGTTTTTTGATCTCACAGATTACAATGACATCTCTCCCCATAGGAATACATTGCCTGCTCCCCTAAATTCAACCTGAAGCCTATGTGGGTTATGAATGCCGTATGAACCTGTCTTCGGTGACAGTCCATCAGAACCACTATGAGGTCTACCTGTGTTGATTCTAAGCTTCCTGAAGCAACCGGAAGTGGTTAAAATCACGCTAAAAGTGTATACCCATACCCTGCCTGCAGTTTGATAGACATAGGGCATTCAACCCTGTGTAGATCAGTCAATTCTTACCGTAAAGACTTAAAACTCAGGATTATGTAAGTGGCTATGTCAATCAAGACATGTGTTTACTTATAGCTTCCTGTGCCAACCGGAAGTGCCATAATTGGTGTCTCAGGGGCTGTTTCGAGAGGTTAAAAAAAGTCAGTTCTCTCCAAGATTTCATATGTGTGACTAGGTAACTCTCCTGAACTGTAAATCAGTCATTTCTCCCAACAGATGTCAAAGAAAAGCTCTCTCACACACACACAGCAAGGATGGAGTGAAAAAGTGCGGTGCTTAAAGACACAGAGAGCAGGAAATGGCATTACCATAATCCCTAGGCCGTGCCGAGTTCAACGAGATATCCCGCTTGACCGTAGCTCGCTCGGTCTAGGCGCAGCGACCATTAGAAAAGTAGGCCCAAAATGAAGCCTGCACCACAACATCATTTGCTTTTGGGTGACAGCGGCGGAACTGTTAGGTTTAGAAGGACAATTCCACCACAGGAATGTTCCTAAGGTCCTCCCGATCTGTGCAAGCCTAACCTTGACCGTGTGGCATTAACCCTTAACAGTAAAACAGGTTTTTTGATCTCACAGATTACAATGACATCTCTCCCCATAGGAATACATTGCCTGCTCCCCTAAATTCAACCTGAAGCCTATGTGGGTTATGAATGCCGTATGAACCTGTCTTCGGTGACAGTCCATCAGAACCACTATGAGGTCTACCTGTGTTGATTCTAAGCTTCCTGAAGCAACCGGAAGTGGTTAAAATCACCCTAAAAGTGTATACCCATACCCTGCCTGCAGTTTGATAGACATAGGGCATTCAACCCTGTGTAGATCAGTCAATTCTTAACGTAAAGACTTAAAACTCAGGATTCTGTAAGTGGCTATGTCAATCAAGACATGTGTTTACTTATAGCTTCCTGTGCCAACCGGAAGTGCCATAATTGGTGTCTCAGGGGCTGTTTCGAGGGGTTAAAAAAAGTCAGTTCTCTCCAAGATTTCATATGTGTGACT
Source organism: Oncorhynchus mykiss (assembly GCF_013265735.2). Taxonomy (NCBI): domain Eukaryota; kingdom Metazoa; phylum Chordata; class Actinopteri; order Salmoniformes; family Salmonidae; genus Oncorhynchus; species Oncorhynchus mykiss. Next base: position 36,465 of record NW_023493960.1, on the reverse strand, counting down.
AGGTAACTCTCCTGAACTGTAAATCAGTCATTTCTCCCAACAGATGTCAAAGAAAAGCTCTCTCACACACACACAGCAAGGATGGAGTGAAAAAGTGCGGTGCTTAAAGACACAGAGAGCAGGAAATGGCATTACCATAATCCCTAGGCCGTGCCGAGTTCAACGAGATATCCCGCTTGACCGTAGCTCGCTCGGTCTAGGCGCAGCGACCATTAGAAAAGTAGGCCCAAAATGAAGCCTGCACCACAACATCATTTGCTTTTGGGTGACAGCTGGCGGAACTGTTAGGTTTAGAAGGACAATTCCACCACAGGAATGTTCCTAAGGTCCTCCCGATCTGTGCAAGCCTAACCTTGACCGTGTGGCATTAACCCTTAACAGTAAAACAGGTTTTTTGATCTCACAGATTACAATGACATCTCTCCCCATAGGAATACATTGCCTGCTCCCCTAAATTCAACCTGAAGCCTATGTGGGTTATGAATGCCGTATGAACCTGTCTTCGGTGACAGTCCATCAGAACCACTATGAGGTCTACCTGTGTTGATTCTAAGCTTCCTGAAGCAACCGGAAGTGGTTAAAATCACCCTAAAAGTGTATACCCATACCCTGCCTGCAGTTTGATAGACATAGGGCATTCAACCCTGTGTAGATCAGTCAATTCTTAACGTAAAGACTTAAAACTCAGGATTCTGTAAGAGGCTACCTCAGTCAAGACATGTGTTTACCTATAGCTTCCTGTGCCAACCGGAAGTGCCTTTAATTGGGTCACACTGTCTGTTTCGAAGGGTTAAAAAAGTCTGATCTCTCCAAGATTTCATATGTGTGACTAGGTAACCCTCCTGAACTGTAAATCAGTCATTTCTCCCAACAGATGTCAAAGAAAAGCTCTCTCACACACACACAGGAAGGATGGAGTGAAAAAGTGCGGTGCTTAAAGACACAGAGAGCAGGAAATGGCATTACCATAATCCCTAGGCCGTGCCGAGTTCAACGAGATATCCCGCTTGACCGTAGCTCGCTCGGTCTAGGCGCAGCGACCATTAGAAAAGTAGGCCCAAAATGAAGCCTGCACCACAACATCATTTGCTTTTGGGTGACAGCGGCGGAACTGTTAGGTTTAGAAGGACAATTCCACCACAGGAATGTTCCTAAGGTCCTCCCGATCTGTGCAAGCCTAACCTTGACCGTGTGGCATTAACCCTTAACAGTAAAACAGGTTTTTTGATCTCACAGATTACAATGACATCTCTCCCCATAGGAATACATTGCCTGCTCCCCTAAATTCAACCTGAAGCCTATGTGGGTTATGAATGCCGTATGAACCTGTCTTCGGTGACAGTCCATCAGAACCACTATGAGGTCTACCTGTGTTGATTCTAAGCTTCCTGAAGCAACCGGAAGTGGTTAAAATCACCCTAAAAGTGTATACCCATACCCTGCCTGCAGTTTGATAGACATAGGGCATTCAACCCTGTGTAGATCAGTCAATTCTTAACGTAAAGACTTAAAACTCAGGATTCTGTAAGAGGCTACCTCAGTCAAGACATGTGTTTACCTATAGCTTCCTGTGCCAACCGGAAGTGCCTTTAATTGGGTCACACTGTCTGTTTCGAAGGGTTAAAAAAGTCTGATCTCTCCAAGATTTCATATGTGTGACTAGGTAACCCTCCTGAACTGTAAATCAGTCATTTCTCCCAACAGATGTCAAAGAAAAGCTCTCTCACACACACACAGGAAGGATGGAGTGAAAAAGTGCGGTGCTTAAAGACACAGAGAGCAGGAAATGGCATTACCATAATCCCTAGGCCGTGCCGAGTTCAACGAGATATCCCGCTTGACCGTAGCTCGCTCGGTCTAGGCGCAGCGACCATTAGAAAAGTAGGCCCAAAATGAAGCCTGCACCACAACATCATTTGCTTTTGGGTGACAGCGGCGGAACTGTTAGGTTTAGAAGGACAATTCCACCACAGGAATGTTCCTAAGGTCCTCCCGATCTGTGCAAGCCTAACCTTGACCGTGTGGCATTAACCCTTAACAGTAAAACAGGTTTTTTGATCTCACAGATTACAATGACATCTCTCCCCATAGGAATACATTGCCTGCTCCCCTAAATTCAACCTGAAGCCTATGTGGGTTATGAATGCCGTATGAACCTGTCTTCGGTGACAGTCCATCAGAACCACTATGAGGTCTACCTGTGTTGATTCTAAGCTTCCTGAAGCAACCGGAAGTGGTTAAAATCACCCTAAAAGTGTATACCCATACCCTGCCTGCAGTTTGATAGACATAGGGCATTCAACCCTGTGTAGATCAGTCAATTCTTACCGTAAAGACTTAAAACTCAGGATTATGTAAGTGGCTATGTCAATCAAGACATGTGTTTACTTATAGCTTCCTGTGCCAACCGGAAGTGCCATAATTGGTGTCTCAGGGGCTGTTTCGAGGGGTTAAAAAAAGTCAGTTCTCTCCAAGATTTCATATGTGTGACTAGGTAACTCTCCTGAACTGTAAATCAGTCATTTCTCCCAACAGATGTCAAAGAAAAGCTCTCTCACACACACACAGCAAGGATGGAGTGAAAAAGTGCGGTGCTTAAAGACACAGAGAGCAGGAAATGGCATTACCATAATCCCTAGGCCGTGCCGAGTTCAACGAGATATCCCGCTTGACCGTAGCTCGCTCGGTCTAGGCGCAGCGACCATTAGAAAAGTAGGCCCAAAATGAAGCCTGCACCACAACATCATTTGCTTTTGGGTGACAGCGGCGGAACTGTTAGGTTTAGAAGGACAATTCCACCACAGGAATGTTCCTAAGGTCCTCCCGATCTGTGCAAGCCTAACCTTGACCGTGTGGCATTAACCCTTAACAGTAAAACAGGTTTTTTGATCTCACAGATTACAATGACATCTCTCCCCATAGGAATACATTGCCTGCTCCCCTAAATTCAACCTGAAGCCTATGTGGGTTATGAATGCCGTATGAACCTGTCTTCGGTGACAGTCCATCAGAACCACTATGAGGTCTACCTGTGTTGATTCTAAGCTTCCTGAAGCAACCGGAAGTGGTTAAAATCACCCTAAAAGTGTATACCCATACCCTGCCTGCAGTTTGATAGACATAGGGCATTCAACCCTGTGTAGATCAGTCAATTCTTAACGTAAAGACTTAAAACTCAGGATTCTGTAAGTGGCTATGTCAATCAAGACATGTGTTTACTTATAGCTTCCTGTGCCAACCGGAAGTGCCACTAATTGGTGTCTCAGGGGCTGTTTCGAGGGGTTAAAAAAAGTCAGTTCTCTCCAAGATTTCATATGTGTGACTAGGTAACTCTCCTGAACTGTAAATCAGTCATTTCTCCCAACAGATGTCAAAGAAAAGCTCTCTCACACACACACAGCAAGGATGGAGTGAAAAAGTGCGGTGCTTAAAGACACAGAGAGCAGGAAATGGCATTACCATAATCCCTAGGCCGTGCCGAGTTCAACGAGATATCCCGCTTGACCGTAGCTCGCTCGGTCTAGGCGCAGCGACCATTAGAAAAGTAGGCCCAAAATGAAGCCTGCACCACAACATCATTTGCTTTTGGGTGACAGCGGCGGAACTGTTAGGTTTAGAAGGACAATTCCACCACAGGAATGTTCCTAAGGTCCTCCCGATCTGTGCAAGCCTAACCTTGACCGTGTGGCATTAACCCTTAACAGTAAAACAGGTTTTTTGATCTCACAGATTACAATGACATCTCTCCCCATAGGAATACATTGCCTGCTCCCCTAAATTCAACCTGAAGCCTATGTGGGTTATGAATGCCGTATGAACCTGTCTTCGGTGACAGTCCATCAGAACCACTATGAGGTCTACCTGTGTTGATTCTAAGCTTCCTGAAGCAACCGGAAGTGGTTAAAATCACCCTAAAAGTGTATACCCATACCCTGCCTGCAGTTTGATAGACATAGGGCATTCAACCCTGTGTAGATCAGTCAATTCTTAACGTAAAGACTTAAAACTCAGGATTATGTAAGTGGCTATGTCAATCAAGACATGTGTTTACTTATAGCTTCCTGTGCCAACCGGAAGTGCCATAATTGGTGTCTCAGGGGCTGTTTCGAGGGGTTAAAAAAGTCAGTTCTCTCCAAGATTTCATATGTGTGACTAGGTAACTCTCCTGAACTGTAAATCAGTCATTTCTCCCAACAGATGTCAAAGAAAAGCTCTCTCACACACACACAGCAAGGATGGAGTGAAAAAGTGCGGTGCTTAAAGACACAGAGAGCAGGAAATGGCATTACCATAATCCCTAGGCCGTGCCGAGTTCAACGAGATATCCCGCTTGACCGTAGCTCGCTCGGTCTAGGCGCAGCGACCATTAGAAAAGTAGGCCCAAAATGAAGCCTGCACCACAACATCATTTGCTTTTGGGTGACAGCGGCGGAACTGTTAGGTTTAGAAGGACAATTCCACCACAGGAATGTTCCTAAGGTCCTCCCGATCTGTGCAAGCCTAACCTTGACCGTGTGGCATTAACCCTTAACAGTAAAACAGGTTTTTTGATCTCACAGATTACAATGACATCTCTCCCCATAGGAATACATTGCCTGCTCCCCTAAATTCAACCTGAAGCCTATGTGGGTTATGAATGCCGTATGAACCTGTCTTCGGTGACAGTCCATCAGAACCACTATGAGGTCTACCTGTGTTGATTCTAAGCTTCCTGAAGCAACCGGAAGTGGTTAAAATCACCCTAAAAGTGTATACCCATACCCTGCCTGCAGTTTGATAGACATAGGGCATTCAACCCTGTGTAGATCAGTCAATTCTTAACGTAAAGACTTAAAACTCAGGATTCTGTAAGTGGCTATGTCAATCAAGACATGTGTTTACTTATAGCTTCCTGTGCCAACCGGAAGTGCCATAATTGGTGTCTCAGGGGCTGTTTCGAGGGGTTAAAAAAGTCAGTTCTCTCCAAGATTTCATATGTGTGACTAGGTAACTCTCCTGAACTGTAAATCAGTCATTTCTCCCAACAGATGTCAAAGAAAAGCTCTCTCACACACACACAGCAAGGATGGAGTGAAAAAGTGCGGTGCTTAAAGACACAGAGAGCAGGAAATGGCATTACCATAATCCCTAGGCCGTGCCGAGTTCAACGAGATATCCCGCTTGACCGTAGCTCGCTCGGTCTAGGCGCAGCGACCATTAGAAAAGTAGGCCCAAAATGAAGCCTGCACCACAACATCATTTGCTTTTGGGTGACAGCGGCGGAACTGTTAGGTTTAGAAGGACAATTCCACCACAGGAATGTTCCTAAGGTCCTCCCGATCTGTGCAAGCCTAACCTTGACCGTGTGGCATTAACCCTTAACAGTAAAACAGGTTTTTTGATCTCACAGATTACAATGACATCTCTCCCCATAGGAATACATTGCCTGCTCCCCTAAATTCAACCTGAAGCCTATGTGGGTTATGAATGCCGTATGAACCTGTCTTCGGTGACAGTCCATCAGAACCACTATGAGGTCTACCTGTGTTGATTCTAAGCTTCCTGGAAGCAACCGGAAGTGGTTAAAATCACCCTAAAAGTGTTATACCCATACCCTGCTGCAGTTGATAGACATCACTGTCATTCAACCCTGTGTAGATCAGTCAATTCTTAACTTAAAGACTTAAAACTCAGGATTCTGTAAGTGGCTATGTCAATGCAAGACATGTGTTTACTTATAGCTTCCTGTGCCAACCGGAAGTGCCATAATTGGTGTCTCAGGGGCTGTTTCGAGGGGTTAAAAAAGTCAGTTCTCTCCAAGATTTCATATGTGTGACTAGGTAACTCTCCTGAACTGTAAATCAGTCATTTCTCCCAACAGATGTCAAAGAAAAGCTCTCTCACACACACACAGCAAGGATGGAGTGAAAAAGTGCTGGTGCTTAAAGACACAGAGAGCAGGAAATGGCATTATCCATAATCCCTAGGCCGTGCCGAGTTCAACGAGATATCCCGCTTGACCGTAGCTCGCTCGGTCTAGGCGCAGCGACCATTAGAAAAGTAGGCCCAAAATGAAGCCTGCACCACAACATCATTTGCTTTTGGGTGACAGCTGGCGGAACTGTTAGGTTTAGAAGGACAATTCCACCACAGGAATGTTCCTAAGGTCCTCCCGATCTGTGCAAGCCTAACCTTGACCGTGTGGCATTAACCCTTAACAGTAAAACAGGTTTTTTGATCTCACAGATTACAATGACATCTCTCCCCATAGGAATACATTGCCTGCTCCCCTAAATTCAACCTGAAGCCTATGTGGGTTATGAATGCCGTATGAACCTGTCTTCGGTGACAGTCCATCAGAACCACTATGAGGTCTACCTGTGTTGATTCTAAGCTTCCTGAAGCAACCGGAAGTGGTTAAAATCACCCTAAAAGTGTATACCCATACCCTGCCTGCAGTTTGATAGACATAGGGCATTCAACCCTGTGTAGATCAGTCAATTCTTAACGTAAAGACTTCAAACTCAGGATTCTGTAAGTGGCTATGTCAATCAAGACATGTGTTTACTTATAGCTTCCTGTGCCAACCGGAAGTGCCATAATTGGTGTCTCAGGGGCTGTTTCGAGGGGTTAAAAAAGTCAGTTCTCTCCAAGATTTCATATGTGTGACTAGGTAACTCTCCTGAACTGTAAATCAGTCATTTCTCCCAACAGATGTCAAAGAAAAGCTCTCTCACACACACACAGCAAGGATGGAGTGAAAAAGTGCGGTGCTTAAAGACACAGAGAGCAGGAAATGGCATTACCATAATCCCTAGGCCGTGCCGAGTTCAACGAGATATCCCGCTTGACCGTAGCTCGCTCGGTCTAGGCGCAGCGACCATTAGAAAAGTAGGCCCAAAATGAAGCCTGCACCACAACATCATTTGCTTTTGGGTGACAGCGGCGGAACTGTTAGGTTTAGAAGGACAATTCCACCACAGGAATGTTCCTAAGGTCCTCCCGATCTGTGCAAGCCTAACCTTGACCGTGTGGCATTAACCCTTAACAGTAAAACAGGTTTTTTGATCTCACAGATTACAATGACATCTCTCCCCATAGGAATACATTGCCTGCTCCCCTAAATTCAACCTGAAGCCTATGTGGGTTATGAATGCCGTATGAACCTGTCTTCGGTGACAGTCCATCAGAACCACTATGAGGTCTACCTGTGTTGATTCTAAGCTTCCTGAAGCAACCGGAAGTGGTTAAAATCACCCTAAAAGTGTATACCCATACCCTGCCTGCAGTTTGATAGACATAGGGCATTCAACCCTGTGTAGATCAGTCAATTCTTAACGTAAAGACTTAAAACTCAGGATTATGTAAGTGGCTATGTCAATCAAGACATGTGTTTACTTATAGCTTCCTGTGCCAACCGGAAGTGCCATAATTGGTGTCTCAGGGGCTGTTTCGAGGGGTTAAAAAAAGTCAGTTCTCTCCAAGATTTCATATGTGTGACTAGGTAACTCTCCTGAACTGTAAATCAGTCATTTCTCCCAACAGATGTCAAAGAAAAGCTCTCTCACACACACACAGCAAGGATGGAGTGAAAAAGTGCGGTGCTTAAAGACACAGAGAGCAGGAAATGGCATTACCATAATCCCTAGGCCGTGCCGAGTTCAACGAGATATCCCGCTTGACCGTAGCTCGCTCGGTCTAGGCGCAGCGACCATTAGAAAAGTAGGCCCAAAATGAAGCCTGCACCACAACATCATTTGCTTTTGGGTGACAGCGGCGGAACTGTTAGGTTTAGAAGGACAATTCCACCACAGGAATGTTCCTAAGGTCCTCCCGATCTGTGCAAGCCTAACCTTGACCGTGTGGCATTAACCCTTAACAGTAAAACAGGTTTTTTGATCTCACAGATTACAATGACATCTCTCCCCATAGGAATACATTGCCTGCTCCCCTAAATTCAACCTGAAGCCTATGTGGGTTATGAATGCCGTATGAACCTGTCTTCGGTGACAGTCCATCAGAACCACTATGAGGTCTACCTGTGTTGATTCTAAGCTTCCTGAAGCAACCGGAAGTGGTTAAAATCACCCTAAAAGTGTATACCCATACCCTGCCTGCAGTTTGATAGACATAGGGCATTCAACCCTGTGTAGATCAGTCAATTCTTAACGTAAAGACTTAAAACTCAGGATTCTGTAAGAGGCTACCTCAGTCAAGACATGTGTTTACCTATAGCTTCCTGTGCCAACCGGAAGTGCCTTTAATTGGGTCACACTGTCTGTTTCGAAGGGTTAAAAAAGTCTGATCTCTCCAAGATTTCATATGTGTGACTAGGTAACCCTCCTGAACTGTAAATCAGTCATTTCTCCCAACAGATGTCAAAGAAAAGCTCTCTCACACACACACAGGAAGGATGGAGTGAAAAAGTGCGGTGCTTAAAGACACAGAGAGCAGGAAATGGCATTACCATAATCCCTAGGCCGTGCCGAGTTCAACGAGATATCCCGCTTGACCGTAGCTCGCTCGGTCTAGGCGCAGCGACCATTAGAAAAGTAGGCCCAAAATGAAGCCTGCACCACAACATCATTTGCTTTTGGGTGACAGCGGCGGAACTGTTAGGTTTAGAAGGACAATTCCACCACAGGAATGTTCCTAAGGTCCTCCCGATCTGTGCAAGCCTAACCTTGACCGTGTGGCATTAACCCTTAACAGTAAAACAGGTTTTTTGATCTCACAGATTACAATGACATCTCTCCCCATAGGAATACATTGCCTGCTCCCCTAAATTCAACCTGAAGCCTATGTGGGTTATGAATGCCGTATGAACCTGTCTTCGGTGACAGTCCATCAGAACCACTATGAGGTCTACCTGTGTTGATTCTAAGCTTCCTGAAGCAACCGGAAGTGGTTAAAATCACCCTAAAAGTGTATACCCATACCCTGCCTGCAGTTTGATAGACATAGGGCATTCAACCCTGTGTAGATCAGTCAATTCTTAACGTAAAGACTTAAAACTCAGGATTCTGTAAGAGGCTACCTCAGTCAAGACATGTGTTTACCTATAGCTTCCTGTGCCAACCGGAAGTGCCTTTAATTGGGTCACACTGTCTGTTTCGAAGGGTTAAAAAAGTCTGATCTCTCCAAGATTTCATATGTGTGACTAGGTAACCCTCCTGAACTGTAAATCAGTCATTTCTCCCAACAGATGTCAAAGAAAAGCTCTCTCACACACACACAGGAAGGATGGAGTGAAAAAGTGCGGTGCTTAAAGACACAGAGAGCAGGAAATGGCATTACCATAATCCCTAGGCCGTGCCGAGTTCAACGAGATATCCCGCTTGACCGTAGCTCGCTCGGTCTAGGCGCAGCGACCATTAGAAAAGTAGGCCCAAAATGAAGCCTGCACCACAACATCATTTGCTTTTGGGTGACAGCGGCGGAACTGTTAGGTTTAGAAGGACAATTCCACCACAGGAATGTTCCTAAGGTCCTCCCGATCTGTGCAAGCCTAACCTTGACCGTGTGGCATTAACCCTTAACAGTAAAACAGGTTTTTTGATCTCACAGATTACAATGACATCTCTCCCCATAGGAATACATTGCCTGCTCCCCTAAATTCAACCTGAAGCCTATGTGGGTTATGAATGCCGTATGAACCTGTCTTCGGTGACAGTCCATCAGAACCACTATGAGGTCTACCTGTGTTGATTCTAAGCTTCCTGAAGCAACCGGAAGTGGTTAAAATCACCCTAAAAGTGTATACCCATACCCTGCCTGCAGTTTGATAGACATAGGGCATTCAACCCTGTGTAGATCAGTCAATTCTTAACGTAAAGACTTAAAACTCAGGATTCTGTAAGATGGCTACTGTCAATCAAGACATGTGTTTACCTATAGCTTCCTGTGCCAACCGGAAGTGCCATTAATTGGTGTCTACACTGGTCTGTTTCGAGGGGTTAAAAAAGTCAGATCTCTCCAAGATTTCATATGTGTGACTAGGTAACCTCTCCTGAACTGTAAATCAGTCATTTCTCCCAACAGATGTCAAAGAAAAGCTCTCTCACACACACACAGCAAGGATGGAGTGAAAAAGTGCGGTGCTTAAAGACACAGAGAGCAGGAAATGGCATTACCATAATCCCTAGGCCGTGCCTGAGTTCAACGAGATATCCCGCTTGACCGTAGCTCGCTCGGTCTAGGCGCAGCGACCATTAGAAAAGTAGGCCCAAAATGAAGCCTGCACCACAACATCATTTGCTTTTGGGTGACAGCGGCGGAACTGTTAGGTTTAGAAGGACAATTCCACCACAGGAATGTTCCTAAGGTCCTCCCGATCTGTGCAAGCCTAACCTTGACCGTGTGGCATTAACCCTTAACAGTAAAACAGGTTTTTTGATCTCACAGATTACAATGACATCTCTCCCCATAGGAATACATTGCCTGCTCCCCTAAATTCAACCTGAAGCCTATGTGGGTTATGAATGCCGTATGAACCTGTCTTCGGTGACAGTCCATCAGAACCACTATGAGGTCTACCTGTGTTGATTCTAAGCTTCCTGAAGCAACCGGAAGTGGTTAAAATCACCCTAAAAGTGTATACCCATACCCTGCCTGCAGTTTGATAGACATAGGGCATTCAACCCTGTGTAGATCAGTCAATTCTTAACGTAAAGACTTAAAACTCAGGATTATGTAAGTGGCTATGTCAATCAAGACATGTGTTTACTTATAGCTTCCTGTGCCAACCGGAAGTGCCATAATTGGTGTCTCAGGGGCTGTTTCGAGGGGTTAAAAAAGTCAGTTCTCTCCAAGATTTCATATGTGTGACTAGGTAACTCTCCTGAACTGTAAATCAGTCATTTCTCCCAACAGATGTCAAAGAAAAGCTCTCTCACACACACACAGCAAGGATGGAGTGAAAAAGTGCGGTGCTTAAAGACACAGAGAGCAGGAAATGGCATTACCATAATCCCTAGGCCGTGCCGAGTTCAACGAGATATCCCGCTTGACCGTAGCTCGCTCGGTCTAGGCGCAGCGACCATTAGAAAAGTAGGCCCAAAATGAAGCCTGCACCACAACATCATTTGCTTTTGGGTGACAGCGGCGGAACTGTTAGGTTTAGAAGGACAATTCCACCACAGGAATGTTCCTAAGGTCCTCCCGATCTGTGCAAGCCTAACCTTGACCGTGTGGCATTAACCCTTAACAGTAAAACAGGTTTTTTTGATCTCACAGATTACAATGACATCTCTCCCCATAGGAATACATTGCCTGCTCCCCTAAATTCAACCTGAAGCCTATGTGGGTTATGAATGCCGTATGAACCTGTCTTCGGTGACAGTCCATCAGAACCACTATGAGGTCTACCTGTGTTGATTCTAAGCTTCCTGAAGCAACCGGAAGTGGTTAAAATCACCCTAAAAGTGTATACCCATACCCTGCCTGCAGTTTGATAGACATAGGGCATTCAACCCTGTGTAGATCAGTCAATTCTTAACGTAAAGACTTAAAACTCAGGATTCTGTAAGTGGCTATGCTCAATCAAGACATGTGTTTACTTATAGCTTCCTGTGCCAACCGGAAGTGCCATTAATTGGTGTCTCAGGGCTGTTTCGAGGGGTTAAAAAAGTCAGTTCTCTCCAAGATTTCATATGTGTGACTAGGTAACTCTCCTGAACTGTAAATCAGTCATTTCTCCCAACAGATGTCAAAGAAAAGCTCTCTCACACACACACAGCAAGGATGGAGTGAAAAAGTGCGGTGCTTAAAGACACAGAGAGCAGGAAATGGCATTACCATAATCCCTAGGCCGTGCCGAGTTCAACGAGATATCCCGCTTGACCGTAGCTCGCTCGGTCTAGGCGCAGCGACCATTAGAAAAGTAGGCCCAAAATGAAGCCTGCACCACAACATCATTTGCTTTTGGGTGACAGCGGCGGAACTGTTAGGTTTAGAAGGACAATTCCACCACAGGAATGTTCCTAAGGTCCTCCCGATCTGTGCAAGCCTAACCTTGACCGTGTGGCATTAACCCTTAACAGTAAAACAGGTTTTTTGATCTCACAGATTACAATGACATCTCTCCCCATAGGAATACATTGCCTGCTCCCCTAAATTCAACCTGAAGCCTATGTGGGTTATGAATGCCGTATGAACCTGTCTTCGGTGACAGTCCATCAGAACCACTATGAGGTCTACCTGTGTTGATTCTAAGCTTCCTGAAGCAACCGGAAGTGGTTAAAATCACCCTAAAAGTGTTATACCCATACCCTGCCTGCAGTTTGATAGACATAGGGCATTCAACCCTGTGTAGATCAGTCAATTCTTAACGTAAAGACTTAAAACTCAGGATTCTGTAAGAGGCTACCTCAGTCAAGACATGTGTTTACCTTATAGCTTCCTGTGCCAACCGGAAGTGCCTTAATTGGTGTCTCACTGGTCTGTTTCGAAGGGTTAAAAAAGTCTGATCTCTCCAAGATTTCATATGTGTGACTAGGTAACCCTCCTGAACTGTAAATCAGTCATTTCTCCCAACAGATGTCAAAGAAAAGCTCTCTCACACACACACAGCAAGGATGGAGTGAAAAAGTGCGGTGCTTAAAGACACAGAGAGCAGGAAATGGCATTACCATAATCCCTAGGCCGTGCCGAGTTCAACGAGATATCCCGCTTGACCGTAGCTCGCTCGGTCTAGGCGCAGCGACCATTAGAAAAGTAGGCCCAAAATGAAGCCTGCACCACAACATCATTTGCTTTTGGGTGACAGCGGCGGAACTGTTAGGTTTAGAAGGACAATTCCACCACAGGAATGTTCCTAAGGTCCTCCCGATCTGTGCAAGCCTAACCTTGACCGTGTGGCATTAACCCTTAACAGTAAAACAGGTTTTTTGATCTCACAGATTACAATGACATCTCTCCCCATAGGAATACATTGCCTGCTCCCCTAAATTCAACCTGAAGCCTATGTGGGTTATGAATGCCGTATGAACCTGTCTTCGGTGACAGTCCATCAGAACCACTATGAGGTCTACCTGTGTTGATTCTAAGCTTCCTGAAGCAACCGGAAGTGGTTAAAATCACCCTAAAAGTGTATACCCATACCCTGCCTGCAGTTTGATAGACATAGGGCATTCAACCCTGTGTAGATCAGTCAATTCTTAACGTAAAGACTTAAAACTCAGGATTATGTAAGTGGCTATGTCAATCAAGACATGTGTTTACTTATAGCTTCCTGTGCCAACCGGAAGTGCCATAATTGGTGTCTCAGGGGCTGTTTCGAGGGGTTAAAAAAGTCAGTTCTCTCCAAGATTTCATATGTGTGACTAGGTAACTCTCCTGAACTGTAAATCAGTCATTTCTCCCAACAGATGTCAAAGAAAAGCTCTCTCACACACACACAGCAAGGATGGAGTGAAAAAGTGCGGTGCTTAAAGACACAGAGAGCAGGAAATTGCATTACCATAATCCCTAGGCCGTGCCGAGTTCAACGAGATATCCCGCTTGACCGTAGCTCGCTCGGTCTAGGCGCAGCGACCATTAGAAAAGTAGGCCCAAAATGAAGCCTGCACCACAACATCATTTGCTTTTGGGTGACAGCGGCGGAACTGTTAGGTTTAGAAGGACAATTCCACCACAGGAATGTTCCTAAGGTCCTCCCGATCTGTGCAAGCCTAACCTTGACCGTGTGGCATTAACCCTTAACAGTAAAACAGGTTTTTTGATCTCACAGATTACAATGACATCTCTCCCCATAGGAATACATTGCCTGCTCCCCTAAATTCAACCTGAAGCCTATGTGGGTTATGAATGCCGTATGAACCTGTCTTCGGTGACAGTCCATCAGAACCACTATGAGGTCTACCTGTGTTGATTCTAAGCTTCCTGAAGCAACCGGAAGTGGTTAAAATCACCCTAAAAGTGTATACCCATACCCTGCCTGCAGTTTGATAGACATAGGGCATTCAACCCTGTGTAGATCAGTCAATTCTTAACGTAAAGACTTAAAACTCAGGATTCTGTAAGTGGCTATGTCAATCAAGACATGTGTTTACTTATAGCTTCCTGTGCCAACCGGAAGTGCCATAATTGGTGTCTCAGGGGCTGTTTCGAGGGGTTAAAAAAGTCAGTTCTCTCCAAGATTTCATATGTGTGACTAGGTAACTCTCCTGAACTGTAAATCAGTCATTTCTCCCAACAGATGTCAAAGAAAAGCTCTCTCACACACACACAGCAAGGATGGAGTGAAAAAGTGCGGTGCTTAAAGACACAGAGAGCAGGAAATGGCATTACCATAATCCCTAGGCCGTGCCGAGTTCAACGAGATATCCCGCTTGACCGTAGCTCGCTCGGTCTAGGCGCAGCGACCATTAGAAAAGTAGGCCCAAAATGAAGCCTGCACCACAACATCATTTGCTTTTGGGTGACAGCGGCGGAACTGTTAGGTTTAGAAGGACAATTCCACCACAGGAATGTTCCTAAGGTCCTCCCGATCTGTGCAAGCCTAACCTTGACCGTGTGGCATTAACCCTTAACAGTAAAACAGGTTTTTTGATCTCACAGATTACAATGACATCTCTCCCCATAGGAATACATTGCCTGCTCCCCTAAATTCAACCTGAAGCCTATGTGGGTTATGAATGCCGTATGAACCTGTCTTCGGTGACAGTCCATCAGAACCACTATGAGGTCTACCTGTGTTGATTCTAAGCTTCCTGAAGCAACCGGAAGTGGTTAAAATCACCCTAAAAGTGTATACCCATACCCTGCCTGCAGTTTGATAGACATAGGGCATTCAACCCTGTGTAGATCAGTCAATTCTTAACGTAAAGACTTAAAACTCAGGATTCTGTAAGAGGCTACCTCAGTCAAGACATGTGTTTACCTATAGCTTCCTGTGCCAACCGGAAGTGCCTTTAATTGGGTCACACTGTCTGTTTCGAAGGGTTAAAAAAGTCTGATCTCTCCAAGATTTCATATGTGTGACTAGGTAACCCTCCTGAACTGTAAATCAGTCATTTCTCCCAACAGATGTCAAAGAAAAGCTCTCTCACACACACACAGGAAGGATGGAGTGAAAAAGTGCGGTGCTTAAAGACACAGAGAGCAGGAAATGGCATTACCATAATCCCTAGGCCGTGCCGAGTTCAACGAGATATCCCGCTTGACCGTAGCTCGCTCGGTCTAGGCGCAGCGACCATTAGAAAAGTAGGCCCAAAATGAAGCCTGCACCACAACATCATTTGCTTTTGGGTGACAGCGGCGGAACTGTTAGGTTTAGAAGGACAATTCCACCACAGGAATGTTCCTAAGGTCCTCCCGATCTGTGCAAGCCTAACCTTGACCGTGTGGCATTAACCCTTAACAGTAAAACAGGTTTTTTGATCTCACAGATTACAATGACATCTCTCCCCATAGGAATACATTGCCTGCTCCCCTAAATTCAACCTGAAGCCTATGTGGGTTATGAATGCCGTATGAACCTGTCTTCGGTGACAGTCCATCAGAACCACTATGAGGTCTACCTGTGTTGATTCTAAGCTTCCTGAAGCAACCGGAAGTGGTTAAAATCACCCTAAAAGTGTATACCCATACCCTGCCTGCAGTTTGATAGACATAGGGCATTCAACCCTGTGTAGATCAGTCAATTCTTAACGTAAAGACTTAAAACTCAGGATTCTGTAAGAGGCTACCTCAGTCAAGACATGTGTTTACCTATAGCTTCCTGTGCCAACCGGAAGTGCCTTTAATTGGGTCACACTGTCTGTTTCGAAGGGTTAAAAAAGTCTGATCTCTCCAAGATTTCATATGTGTGACTAGGTAACCCTCCTGAACTGTAAATCAGTCATTTCTCCCAACAGATGTCAAAGAAAAGCTCTCTCACACACACACAGGAAGGATGGAGTGAAAAAGTGCGGTGCTTAAAGACACAGAGAGCAGGAAATGGCATTACCATAATCCCTAGGCCGTGCCGAGTTCAACGAGATATCCCGCTTGACCGTAGCTCGCTCGGTCTAGGCGCAGCGACCATTAGAAAAGTAGGCCCAAAATGAAGCCTGCACCACAACATCATTTGCTTTTGGGTGACAGCGGCGGAACTGTTAGGTTTAGAAGGACAATTCCACCACAGGAATGTTCCTAAGGTCCTCCCGATCTGTGCAAGCCTAACCTTGACCGTGTGGCATTAACCCTTAACAGTAAAACAGGTTTTTTGATCTCACAGATTACAATGACATCTCTCCCCATAGGAATACATTGCCTGCTCCCCTAAATTCAACCTGAAGCCTATGTGGGTTATGAATGCCGTATGAACCTGTCTTCGGTGACAGTCCATCAGAACCACTATGAGGTCTACCTGTGTTGATTCTAAGCTTCCTGAAGCAACCGGAAGTGGTTAAAATCACCCTAAAAGTGTATACCCATACCCTGCCTGCAGTTTGATAGACATAGGGCATTCAACCCTGTGTAGATCAGTCAATTCTTAACGTAAAGACTTAAAACTCAGGATTCTGTAAGATGGCTACCTGTCAAGTCAAGACATGTGTTTACCTATAGCTTCCTGTGCCAACCGGAAGTGCCATTAATTGTGTCTCACTGGTCTGTTTCGAAGGGTTAAAAAAGTCAGTATCTCTCCAAGATTTCATATGTGTGACTAGGTAACTCTCCTGAACTGTAAATCAGTCAT
Organism: Oncorhynchus mykiss; assembly: GCF_013265735.2. Lineage (NCBI taxonomy): Eukaryota > Metazoa > Chordata > Actinopteri > Salmoniformes > Salmonidae > Oncorhynchus > Oncorhynchus mykiss. The sequence goes on along the minus strand of NW_023493960.1, from coordinate 19,805 downwards.
TTCTCCCAACAGATGTCAAAGAAAAGCTCTCTCACACACACACAGCAAGGATGGAGTGAAAAAGTGCGGTGCTTAAAGACACAGAGAGCAGGAAATGGCATTACCATAATCCCTAGGCCGTGCCGAGTTCAACGAGATATCCCGCTTGACCGTAGCTCGCTCGGTCTAGGCGCAGCGACCATTAGAAAAGTAGGCCCAAAATGAAGCCTGCACCACAACATCATTTGCTTTTGGGTGACAGCGGCGGAACTGTTAGGTTTAGAAGGACAATTCCACCACAGGAATGTTCCTAAGGTCCTCCCGATCTGTGCAAGCCTAACCTTGACCGTGTGGCATTAACCCTTAACAGTAAAACAGGTTTTTTGATCTCACAGATTACAATGACATCTCTCCCCATAGGAATACATTGCCTGCTCCCCTAAATTCAACCTGAAGCCTATGTGGGTTATGAATGCCGTATGAACCTGTCTTCGGTGACAGTCCATCAGAACCACTATGAGGTCTACCTGTGTTGATTCTAAGCTTCCTGAAGCAACCGGAAGTGGTTAAAATCACCCTAAAAGTGTATACCCATACCCTGCCTGCAGTTTGATAGACATAGGGCATTCAACCCTGTGTAGATCAGTCAATTCTTAACGTAAAGACTTAAAACTCAGGATTCTGTAAGAGGCTACCTCAGTCAAGACATGTGTTTACTATAGCTTCCTGTGCCAACCGGAAGTGCCTTTAATTGGGTCACACTGGTCTGTTTCGAAGGGTTAAAAAAGTCTGATCTCTCCAAGATTTCATATGTGTGACTAGGTAACCTCTCCTGAACTGTAAATCAGTCATTTCTCCCAACAGATGTCAAAGAAAAGCTCTCTCACACACACACAGCAAGGATGGAGTGAAAAAGTGCGGTGCTTAAAGACACAGAGAGCAGGAAATGGCATTACCATAATCCCTAGGCCGTGCCGAGTTCAACGAGATATCCCGCTTGACCGTAGCTCGCTCGGTCTAGGCGCAGCGACCATTAGAAAAGTAGGCCCAAAATGAAGCCTGCACCACAACATCATTTGCTTTTGGGTGACAGCGGCGGAACTGTTAGGTTTAGAAGGACAATTCCACCACAGGAATGTTCCTAAGGTCCTCCCGATCTGTGCAAGCCTAACCTTGACCGTGTGGCATTAACCCTTAACAGTAAAACAGGTTTTTTTGATCTCACAGATTACAATGACATCTCTCCCCATAGGAATACATTGCCTGCTCCCCTAAATTCAACCTGAAGCCTATGTGGGTTATGAATGCCGTATGAACCTGTCTTCGGTGACAGTCCATCAGAACCACTATGAGGTCTACCTGTGTTGATTCTAAGCTTCCTGAAGCAACCGGAAGTGGTTAAAATCACCCTAAAAGTGTATACCCATACCCTGCCTGCAGTTTGATAGACATAGGGCATTCAACCCTGTGTAGATCAGTCAATTCTTAACGTAAAGACTTAAAACTCAGGATTCTGTAAGAGGCTACCTCAGTCAAGACATGTGTTTACCTATAGCTTCCTGTGCCAACCGGAAGTGCCTTTAATTGGGTCACACTGTCTGTTTCGAAGGGTTAAAAAGTCTGATCTCTCCAAGATTTCATATGTGTGACTAGGTAACCCTCCTGAACTGTAAATCAGTCATTTCTCCCAACAGATGTCAAAGAAAAGCTCTCTCACACACACACAGGAAGGATGGAGTGAAAAAGTGCGGTGCTTAAAGACACAGAGAGCAGGAAATGGCATTACCATAATCCCTAGGCCGTGCCGAGTTCAACGAGATATCCCGCTTGACCGTAGCTCGCTCGGTCTAGGCGCAGCGACCATTAGAAAAGTAGGCCCAAAATGAAGCCTGCACCACAACATCATTTGCTTTTGGGTGACAGCGGCGGAACTGTTAGGTTTAGAAGGACAATTCCACCACAGGAATGTTCCTAAGGTCCTCCCGATCTGTGCAAGCCTAACCTTGACCGTGTGGCATTAACCCTTAACAGTAAAACAGGTTTTTTGATCTCACAGATTACAATGACATCTCTCCCCATAGGAATACATTGCCTGCTCCCCTAAATTCAACCTGAAGCCTATGTGGGTTATGAATGCCGTATGAACCTGTCTTCGGTGACAGTCCATCAGAACCACTATGAGGTCTACCTGTGTTGATTCTAAGCTTCCTGAAGCAACCGGAAGTGGTTAAAATCACCCTAAAAGTGTATACCCATACCCTGCCTGCAGTTTGATAGACATAGGGCATTCAACCCTGTGTAGATCAGTCAATTCTTAACGTAAAGACTTAAAACTCAGGATTCTGTAAGAGGCTACCTCAGTCAAGACATGTGTTTACCTATAGCTTCCTGTGCCAACCGGAAGTGCCTTTAATTGGGTCACACTGTCTGTTTCGAAGGGTTAAAAAAGTCCTGATCTCTCCAAGATTTCATATGTGTGACTAGGTAACCCTCCTGAACTGTAAATCAGTCATTTCTCCCAACAGATGTCAAAGAAAAGCTCTCTCACACACACACAGGAAGGATGGAGTGAAAAGTGCGGTGCTTAAAGACACAGAGAGCAGGAAATGGCATTACCATAATCCCTAGGCCGTGCCGAGTTCAACGAGATATCCCGCTTGACCGTAGCTCGCTCGGTCTAGGCGCAGCGACCATTAGAAAAGTAGGCCCAAAATGAAGCCTGCACCACAACATCATTTGCTTTTGGGTGACAGCGGCGGAACTGTTAGGTTTAGAAGGACAATTCCACCACAGGAATGTTCCTAAGGTCCTCCCGATCTGTGCAAGCCTAACCTTGACCGTGTGGCATTAACCCTTAACAGTTAAAATAAGGTGTTTATATCAAACAGTTTGCATTGATTTCTCTCCCCATAGGAATACATTGCCTGCACCCCTAAATTCAACCTGAAGCCTATATGGGTTATGAATGCCGTATGAACCTGTCTTCTGTAACAGTCCATCAGGCCACTATGAGGTCTACCTGTGTTGATTCTAAGCTTCCTGGACCAACCGGAAGTGGTTTAAAATCACCCTAAAAGTGTTTTGAAAAACATAACCTGTCATTATGAAAATCACTGTATTCAAACCTGTGTAGATCAGTCAATTCTTAACTTAAAGACTTAAAACTCAGGATTCTGTAAGTGGCTATGTCAATGAAGACATGTGTTTACTTATAGCTTCCTGTGCCAACCGGAAGTGCCATAATTGGTGTCTCAGGGGCTGTTTCGAGGGGTTAAAAAAGTCAGATCTCTCCAAGATTTCATATGTATGACTAGCTAACCTCTCCTGAACTGTAAATCAGTCATTTCTCCCAACAGATGTCAAAGAAAAGCTCCTCTCACACACACACAGGAAGGATGGAGTGACAAAGTGCGGTGCTTAAAGACACAGAGAGCAGGAAATGGCATTACCATAATCCCTAGGCCGTGCCGAGTTCAACGAGATATCCCGCTTGACCGTAGCTCGCTCGGTCTAGGCGCAGCGACCATTAGAAAAGTAGGCCCAAAATGAAGCCTGCACCACAACATCATTTGCTTTTGGGTGACAGCGGCGGAACTGTTAGGTTAGAAGGACAATTCCACCACAGGTAATGTTCCTAAGGTCCTCCCGATCTGTGCAAGCCTAACCTTGACCGTGTGGCATTAACCCTTAACAGTTAAATACAGGTTTTTTGATCTCAACAGATTACAATGACATCTCTCCCCATAGGAATACATTGCCTGCATCCCCTAAATTCAACCTGAAGCCTATGTGGGTTATGAATGCCGTATGAACCTGTCTTCGGTGACAGTCCATCAGAACCACTATGAGGTCTACCTGTGTTGATTCTAAGCTTCCTGAAGCAACCGGAAGTGGTTAAAATCACCCTAAAGTGTATACCCATACCCTGCCTGCAGTTTGATAGACATAGGGCATTCAACCCTGTGTAGATCAGTCAATTCTTAACGTAAAGACTTAAAACTCAGGATTCTGTAAGTGGCTATGTCAATCAAGACATGTGTTTACTTATAGCTTCCTGTGCCAACCGGAAGTGCCATAATTTGTGTCTCAGGGGCTGTTTCGAGGGGTTAAAAAAGTCAGTTCTCTCCAAGATTTCATATGTGTGACTAGGTAACTCTCCTGAACTGTAAATCAGTCATTTCTCCCAACAGATGTCAAAGAAAAGCTCTCTCACACACACACAGCAAGGATGGAGTGAAAAAGTGCGGTGCTTAAAGACACAGAGAGCAGGAAATGGCATTACCATAATCCCTAGGCCGTGCCGAGTTCAACGAGATATCCCGCTTGACCGTAGCTCGCTCGGTCTAGGCGCAGCGACCATTAGAAAAGTAGGCCCAAAATGAAGCCTGCACCACAACATCATTTGCTTTTGGGTGACAGCGGCGGAACTGTTAGGTTTAGAAGGACAATTCCACCACAGGAATGTTCCTAAGGTCCTCCCGATCTGTGCAAGCCTAACCTTGACCGTGTGGCATTAACCCTTAACAGTAAAACAGGTTTTTTGATCTCACAGATTACAATGACATCTCTCCCCATAGGAATACATTGCCTGCTCCCCTAAATTCAACCTGAAGCCTATGTGGGTTATGAATGCCGTATGAACCTGTCTTCGGTGACAGTCCATCAGAACCACTATGAGGTCTACCTGTGTTGATTCTAAGCTTCCTGAAGCAACCGGAAGTGGTTAAAATCACCCTAAAAGTGTATACCCATACCCTGCCTGCAGTTTGATAGACATAGGGCATTCAACCCTGTGTAGATCAGTCAATTCTTAACGTAAAGACTTAAAACTCAGGATTCTGTAAGAGGCTACCTCAGTCAAGACATGTGTTTACCTATAGCTTCCTGTGCCAACCGGAAGTGCCTTTAATTGGGTCACACTGTCTGTTTCGAAGGGTTAAAAAAGTCACATCTCTCCAAAACTTCATATGTGTGACTAGGTAACCCTTCTGAACTGTAAATCAGTCATTTCTCCCAACAGATGTCAAAGAAAAGCTCCCTCACACACACACAGGAAGGATGGAGTGACAAAGTGCGGTGCTTAAATACACAGAGAGCAGGCAATGGCATTACCATAATCCCTAGGCCGTGCCGAGTTCAACGAGATATCCCGCTTGACCGTAGCTCGCTCGGTCTAGGCGCAGCGACCATTAGAAAAGTAGGCCCAAAATGAAGCCTGTCCAACAACGTCATTTGCTTTTGGGTGACAGCTGAGAGAACCGTTAGGTTGAGAAGCACAATTCGACCTCAGGTACTGTTCCTGAGGTCCTCCCGATCCGTGCAAGCCTAACCTTGACCATGTGGCCTTAACCCTTAACAGTTCAAATAAGGTGTTTATATCAAACAGTTTGCATTGATTTCTCTCCCCATAGGAATACATTGCCTGCACCCCTAAATTCAACCTGAAGCCTATATGGGTTATGAATGCCGTATGAACCTGTCTTCTGTAACAGTCCATCAGGCCACTATGAGGTCTACCTGTGTTGATTCTAAGCTTCCTGGACCAACCGGAAGTGGTTAAAATCACCCTAAAAGTGTTTTGAAAAACATAACCTGTCATTATGAAAATCACTGAATTCAAACCTGTGTAGATCAGTCAATTCTTAACTTAAAGACTTAAAACTCAGGATTCTGTAAGTGGCTATGTCAATGAAGACATGTGTTTACTTATAGCTTCCTGTGCCAACCGGAAGTGCCATAATTGGTGTCTCAGGGGCTGTTTCGAGGGGTTAAAAAAGTCTGATCTCTCCAAGATTTCATATGTGTGACTAGGTAACCCTCCTGAACTGTAAATCAGTCATTTCTCCCAACAGATGTCAAAGAAAAGCTCTCTCACACACACACAGCAAGGATGGAGTGAAAAAGTGCGGTGCTTAAAGACACAGAGAGCAGGAAATGGCATTACCATAATCCCTAGGCCGTGCCGAGTTCAACGAGATATCCCGCTTGACCGTAGCTCGCTCGGTCTAGGCGCAGCGACCATTAGAAAAGTAGGCCCAAAATGAAGCCTGCACCACAACATCATTTGCTTTTGGGTGACAGCGGCGGAACTGTTAGGTTTAGAAGGACAATTCCACCACAGGAATGTTCCTAAGGTCCTCCCGATCTGTGCAAGCCTAACCTTGACCGTGTGGCATTAACCCTTAACAGTAAACAGGTTTTTTGATCTCACAGATTACAATGACATCTCTCCCCATAGGAATACATTGCCTGCTCCCCTAAATTCAACCTGAAGCCTATGTGGGTTATGAATGCCGTATGAACCTGTCTTCGGTGACAGTCCATCAGAACCACTATGAGGTCTACCTGTGTTGATTCTAAGCTTCCTGAAGCAACCGGAAGTGGTTTAAAATCACCCTAAAAGTGTATACCCATACCCTGCCTGCAGTTTGATAGACATAGGGCATTCAACCCTGTGTAGATCAGTCAATTCTTAACGTAAAGACTTAAAACTCAGGATTCTGTAAGAGGCTACCTCAGTCAAGACATGTGTTTACCTATAGCTTCCTGTGCCAACCGGAAGTGCCTTTAATTGGGTCACACTGTCTGTTTAGAAGGGTTAAAAAGTCACATCTCTCCAAAACTTCATATGTGTGACTAGGTAACCCTTCTGAACTGTAAATCAGTCATTTCTCCCAACAGATGTCAAAGAAAAGCTCCCTCACACACACACAGGAAGGATGGAGTGACAAAGTGCGGTGCTTAAATACACAGAGAGCAGGCAATGGCATTACCATAATCCCTAGGCCGTGCCGAGTTCAACGAGATATCCCGCTTGACCGTAGCTCGCTCGGTCTAGGCGCAGCGACCATTAGAAAAGTAGGCCCAAAATGAAGCCTGCACCACAACATCATTTGCTTTTGGGTGACAGCGGCGGAACTGTTAGGTTTAGAAGGACAATTCCACCACAGGAATGTTCCTAAGGTCCTCCCGATCCGTGCAAGCCTAACCTTGACCGTGTGGCATTAACCCTTAACAGTTAAAATAAGGTGTTTATATCAAACAGTTTGCATTGATTTCTCTCCCCATAGGAATACATTGCCTGCACCCCTAAATTCAACCTGAAGCCTATATGGGTTATGAATGCCGTATGAACCTGTCTTCTGTAACAGTCCATCAGGCCACTATGAGGTCTACCTGTGTTGATTCTAAGCTTCCTGGACCAACCGGAAGTGGTTAAAATCACCCTAAAAGTGTTTTGAAAAACATAACCTGTCATTATGAAAATCACTGTATTCAAACCTGTGTAGATCAGTCAATTCTTAACTTAAAGACTTAAAACTCAGGATTCTGTAAGTGGCTATGTCAATGAAGACATGTGTTTACTTATAGCTTCCTGTGCCAACCGGAAGTGCCATAATTGGTGTCTCAGGGGCTGTTTCGAGGGGTTAAAAAAGTCAGATCTCTCCAAGATTTCATATGTATGACTAGGCTAACCCTCCTGAACTGTAAATCAGTCATTTCTCCCAACAGATGTCAAAGAAAAGCTCCCTCACACACACACAGGAAGGATGGAGTGACAAAGTGCGGTGCTTAAAGACACAGAGAGCAGGCCTTACCATAATCCCTAGGCCGTGCCGAGTTCAACGAGATATCCCGCTTGACCGTAGCTCGCTCGGTCTAGGCGCAGCGACCATTAGAAAAGTAGGCCCAAAATGAAGCCTGTCCAACAACGTCATTTGATTTTGGGTGACAGTGAGAGAACCGTTAGGGTGAGAAGCACAATTCGACCTCAGGTACGTTCCTGAGGTCCTCCCGATCCGTGCAAGCCTAACCTTGACCATGTGGCCTTAACCCTTAACAGTTCAAATAAGGTGTTTATATCAAACAGTTTGCATTGATTTCTCTCCCCATAGGAATACATTGCCTGCACCCCTAAATTCAACCTGAAGCCTATATGGGTTATGAATGCCGTATGAACCTGTCTTCTGTAACAGTCCATCAGGCCACTATGAGGTCTACCTGTGTTGATTCTAAGCTTCCTGGACCAACCGGAAGTGGTTAAAATCACCCTAAAAGTGTTTTGAAAAACATAACCTGTCATTATGAAAATCACTGTATTCAAACCTGTGTAGATCAGTCAATTCTTAACTTAAAGACTTAAAACTCAGGATTCTGTAAGTGGCTATGTCAATGAAGACATGTGTTTACTTATAGCTTCCTGTGCCAACCGGAAGTGCCATAATTGGTGTCTCAGGGGCTGTTTCGAGGGGTTAAAAAAGTCAGATCTCTCCAAGATTTCATATGTATGACTAGGTAACCCTCCTGAACTGTAAATCAGTCATTTCTCCCAACAGATGTCAAAGAAAGCTCCCTCACACACACACAGGAAGGATGGAGTGACAAAGTGCGGTGCTTAAAGACACAGAGAGCAGGCCTTACCATAATCCCTAGGCCGTGCCGAGTTCAACGAGATATCCCGCTTGACCGTAGCTCGCTCGGTCTAGGCGCAGCGACCATTAGAAAAGTAGGCCCAAAATGAAGCCTGTCCAACAACGTCATTTGATTTTGGGTGACAGTGAGAGAACCGTTAGGGTGAGAAGCACAATTCGACCTCAGGTACGTTCCTGAGGTCCTCCCGATCCGTGCAAGCCTAACCTTGACCATGTGGCCTTAACCCTTAACAGTTAAAATAAGGTGTTTATATCAAACAGTTTGCATTGATTTCTCTCCCCATAGGAATACATTGCCTGCACCCCTAAATTCAACCTGAAGCCTATATGGGTTATGAATGCCGTATGAACCTGTCTTCTGTAACAGTCCATCAGGCCACTATGAGGTCTACCTGTGTTGATTCTAAGCTTCCTGGACCAACCGGAAGTGGTTAAAATCACCCTAAAAGTGTTTTGAAAAACATAACCTGTCATTATGAAAATCACTGTAATTCAAACCTGTGTAGATCAGTCAATTCTTAACTTAAAGACTTAAAACTCAGGATTCTGTAAGTGGCTATGTCAATGAAGACATGTGTTTACTTATAGCTTCCTGTGCCAACCGGAAGTGCCATAATTGGTGTCTCAGGGGCTGTTTCGAGGGGTTAAAAAGTCTGATCTCTCCAAGATTTCATATGTGTGACTAGGTAACCCTCCTGAACTGTAAATCAGTCATTTCTCCCAACAGATGTCAAAGAAAAGCTCTCTCACACACACACAGCAAGGATGGAGTGAAAAAGTGCTGTGCTTAAAGACACAGAGAGCAGGAAATGGCATTACCATAATCCCTAGGCCGTGCCGAGTTTCAACGAGATATCCCGCTTGACCGTAGCTCGCTCGGTCTAGTCGCAGCGACCATTAGAAAAGTAGGCCCAAAATGAAGCCTGCACCACAACATAATTTGCTTTTGGGTGACAGCGGCGGAACTGTTAGGTTTAGAAGGACAATTCCACCACAGGAATGTTCCTAAGGTCCTCCCGATCTGTGCAAGCCTAACCTTGACCGTGTGTGGCATTAACCCTTAACAGTTAAAACAGGTTTTTTGATCTCACAGATTACAATGACATCTCTCCCCATAGGAATACATTGCCTGCTCCCCTAAATTCAACCTGAAGCCTATGTGGGTTATGAATGCCGTATGAACCTGTCTTCGGTGACAGTCCATCAGAACCACTATGAGGTCTACCTGTGTGATTCTAAGCTTCCTGAAGCAACCGGAAGTGGTTAAAATCACCCTAAAAGTGTATACCCATACCCTGCTGCAGTTGATAGACATAGGGCATTCAACCCTGTGTAGATCAGTCAATTCTTAACGTAAAGACTTAAAACTCAGGATTCTGTAAGAGGCTACCTCAGTCAAGACATGTGTTTACCTATAGCTTCCTGTGCCAACCGGAAGTGCCTTTAATGGGTCACACTGTCTGTTTCGAAGGGTTAAAAAAGTCACATCTCTCCAAACTTCATATGTGTGACTAGGTAACCCTTCTGAACTGTAAATCAGTCATTTCTCCCAACAGATGTCAAAGAAAAGCTCCCTCACACACACACAGGAAGGATGGAGTGACAAAGTGCGGTGCTTAAATACACAGAGAGCAGGCAATGGCATTACCATAATCCCTAGGCCGTGCCGAGTTCAACGAGATATCCCGCTTGACCGTAGCTCGCTCGGTCTAGGCGCAGCGACCATTAGAAAAGTAGGCCCAAAATGAAGCCTGCACCACAACATCATTTGCTTTTGGGTGACAGCGGCGGAACTGTTAGGTTTAGAAGGACAATTCCACCACAGGAATGTTCCTAAGGTCCTCCCGATCCGTGCAAGCCTAACCTTGACCGTGTGGCATTAACCCTTAACAGTTAAAATAAGGTGTTTATATCAAACAGTTTGCATTGATTTCTCTCCCCATAGGAATACATTGCCTGCACCCCTAAATTCAACCTGAAGCCTATATGGGTTATGAATGCCGTATGAACCTGTCTTCTGTAACAGTCCATCAGGCCACTATGAGGTCTACCTGTGTTGATTCTAAGCTTCCTGGACCAACCGGAAGTGGTTAAATCACCCTAAAAGTGTTTTGAAAAACATAACCTGTCATTATGAAAATCACTGTATTCAAACCTGTGTAGATCAGTCAATTCTTAACTTAAAGACTTAAAACTCAGGATTCTGTAAGTGGCTATGTCAATGAAGACATGTGTTTACTTATAGCTTCCTGTGCCAACCGGAAGTGCCATAATTGGTGTCTCAGGGGCTGTTTCGAGGGGTTAAAAAGTCAGATCTCTCCAAGATTCATATGTATGACTAGGTAACCCTCCTGAACTGTAAATCAGTCATTTCTCCCAACAGATGTCAAAGAAAAGCTCCCTCACACACACACAGGAAGGATGGAGTGACAAAGTGCGGTGCTTAAAGACACAGAGAGCAGGCCTTACCATAATCCCTAGGCCGTGCCGAGTTCAACGAGATATCCCGCTTGACCGTAGCTCGCTCGGTCTAGGCGCAGCGACCATTAGAAAAGTAGGCCCCAAAATGAAGCCTGTCCAACAACGTCATTTGATTTTGGGTGACAGTGAGAGAACCGTTAGGGTGAGAAGCACAATTCGACCTCAGGTACGTTCCTGAGGTCCTCCCGATCCGTGCAAGCCTAACCTTGACCATGTGGCATTAACCCTTAACAGTTAAAATAAGGTGTTTATATTAAACAGTTTGCATTGATTTCTCTCCCCATAGGAATACATTGCCTGCACCCCTAAATTCAACCTGAAGCCTATATGGGTTATGAATGCCGTATGAACCTGTCTTCTGTAACAGTCCATCAGGCCACTATGAGGTCTACCTGTGTTGATTCTAAGCTTCCTGGACCAACCGGAAGTGGTTAAAATCACCCTAAAAGTGTTTTGAAAAACATAACCTGTCATTATGAAAATCACTGAATTCAAACCTGTGTAGATCAGTCAATTCTTAACTTAAAGACTTAAAACTCAGGATTCTGTAAGTGGCTATGTCAATGAAGACATGTGTTTACTTATAGCTTCCTGTGCCAACCGGAAGTGCCATAATTGGTGTCTCAGGGGCTGTTTCGAGGGGTTAAAAAGTCTGATCTCTCCAAGATTTCATATGTGTGACTAGGTAACCCTCCTGAACTGTAAATCAGTCATTTCTCCCAACAGATGTCAAAGAAAAGCTCTCTCACACACACACAGCAAGGATGGAGTGAAAAAGTGCGGTGCTTAAAGACACAGAGAGCAGGAAATGGCATTACCATAATCCCTAGGCCGTGCCGAGTTCAACGAGATATCCCGCTTGACCGTAGCTCGCTCGGTCTAGGCGCAGCGACCATTAGAAAAGTAGGCCCAAAATGAAGCCTGCACCACAACATCATTGCTTTTGGGTGACAGAGGCGGAACTGTTAGGTTTAGAAGGACAATTCCACCACAGGAATGTTCCTAAGGTCCTCCCGATCTGTGCAAGCCTAACCTTGACCGTGTGGCATTAACCCTTAACAGTAAAACAGGTTTTTTGATCTCACAGATTACAATGACATCTCTCCCCATAGGAATACATTGCCTGCTCCCCTAAATTCAACCTGAAGCCTATGTGGGTTATGAATGCCGTATGAACCTGTCTTCGGTGACAGTCCATCAGAACCACTATGAGGTCTACCTGTGTTGATTCTAAGCTTCCTGAAGCAACCGGAAGTGGTTAAAATCACCCTAAAAGTGTATACCCCATACCCTGCCTGCAGTTTGATAGACATAGGGCATTCAACCCTGTGTAGATCAGTCAATTCTTAACGTAAAGACTTAAAACTCAGGATTCTGTAAGAGGCTACCTCAGTCAAGACATGTGTTACCTATAGCTTCCTGTGCCAACCGGAAGTGCCTTTAATTGGGTCACACTGTCTGTTTCGAAGGGTTAAAAAAGTCACATCTCTCCAAAACTTCATATGTGTGACTAGGTAACCCTTCTGAACTGTAAATCAGTCATTTCTCCCAACAGATGTCAAAGAAAAGCTCCCTCACACACACACAGGAAGGATGGAGTGACAAAGTGCGGTGCTTAAATACACAGAGAGCAGGCAATGGCATTACCATAATCCCTAGGCCGTGCCGAGTTCAACGAGATATCCCGCTTGACCGTAGCTCGCTCGGTCTAGGCGCAGCGACCATTAGAAAAGTAGGCCCAAAATGAAGCCTGCACCACAACATCATTTGCTTTTGGGTGACAGCGGCGGAACCGTTAGGTTTAGAAGGACAATTCCACCACAGGAATGTTCCTAAGGTCCTCCCGATCCGTGCAAGCCTAACCTTGACCGTGTGGCATTAACCCTTAACAGTTAAAATAAGGTGTTTATATCAAACAGTTTGCATGATTTCTCTCCCCATAGGAATACATTGCCTGCACCCCTAAATTCAACCTGAAGCCTATATGGGTTATGAATGCCGTATGAACCTGTCTTCTGTAACAGTCCATCAGGCCACTATGAGGTCTACCTGTGTTGATTCTAAGCTTCCTGGACCAACCGGAAGTGGTTAAAATCACCCTAAAAGTGTTTTTGAAAAACATAACCTGTCATTATGAAAATCACTGTATTCAAACCTGTGTAGATCAGTCAATTCTTAACTTAAAGACTTAAAACTCAGGATTCTGTAAGTGGCTATGTCAATGAAGACATGTGTTACTTATAGCTTCCTGTGCCAACCGGAAGTGCCATAATTGGTGTCTCAGGGGCTGTTTCGAGGGGTTAAAAAGTCAGATCTCTCCAAGATTCATATGTATGACTAGGTAACCCTCCTGAACTGTAAATCAGTCATTTCTCCCAACAGATGTCAAAGAAAAGCTCCCTCACACACACACAGGAAGGATGGAGTGACAAAGTGCGGTGCTTAAAGGACACAGAGAGCAGGCCTTACCATAATCCCTAGGCCGTGCCGAGTTCAACGAGATATCCCGCTTGACCGTAGCTCGCTCGGTCTAGGCGCAGCGACCATTAGAAAAGTAGGCCCAAAATGAAGCCTGTCCAACAACGTCATTTGATTTTGGGGTGACAGTGAGAGAACCGTTAGGGTGAGAAGCACAATTCGACCTCAGGTACGTTCCTGAGGTCCTCCCGATTCCGTGCAAGCCTAACCTTGACCATGTGGCATTAACCCTTAACAGTTAAAATACGGTGTTTATATCAAACAGTTTGCATTGATTTCTCTCCCCATAGGAATACATTGCCTGCACCCCTAAATTCAACCTGAAGCCTATATGGGTTATGAATGCCGTATGAACCTGTCTTCTGTAACAGTCCATCAGACCACTATGAGGTCTACCTGTGTTGATTCTAAGCTTCCTGGACCAACCGGAAGTGGTTAAAATCACCCTAAAAGTGTTTTGAAAAACATAACCTGTCATTATGAAAATCACTGAATTCAAACCTGTGTAGATCAGTCAATTCTTAACTTAAAGACTTAAAACTCAGGATTCTGTAAGTGGCTATGTCAATGAAGACATGTGTTTTACTTATAGCTTCCTGTGCCAACCGGAAGTGCCATAATTGGTGTCTCAGGGGCTGTTTCGAGGGGTTAAAAAAGTCATGTTCTCTCCAAGATTTCATATGTGTGACTAGGTAACCCTCCTGAACTGTAAATCAGTCATTTCTCCCAACAGATGTCAAAGAAAAGCTCTCTCACACACACACAGCAAGGATGGAGTGAAAAAGTGCGGTGCTTAAAGACACAGAGAGCAGGAAATGGCATTACCATAATCCCTAGGCCGTGCCGAGTTCAACGAGATATCCCGCTTGACCGTAGCTCGCTCGGCTCTAGGCGCAGCGACCATTAGAAAAGTAGGCCCAAAATGAAGCCTGCACCACACATCATTTGCTTTTGGGTGACAGCGGCGGAACTGTTAGGTTTAGAAGGACAATTCCACCACAGGAATGTTTCCTAAGGTCCTCCCGATCTGTGCAAGCCTAACCTTGACCGGTGTGGCATTAACCCTTAACAGTAAAACAGGTTTTTGATCTCACAGATTACAATGACATCTCTCCCCCATAGGAATACATTGCCTGCTCCCCTAAATTCAACCTGAAGCCTATGTGGGTTATGAATGCCGTATGAACCTGTCTTCGGTGACAGTCCATCAGAACCACTATGAGGTCTACCTGTGTTGATTCTAAGCTTCCTGAAGCAACCGGAAGTGGTTAAAATCACCCTAAAAGTGTATACCCATACCCTGCCTGCAGTTTGATAGACATAGGGCATTCAACCCTGTGTAGATCAGTCAATTCTTAACGTAAAGACTTAAAACTCAGGATTCTGTAAGATGGCTACCTCAGTCAAGACATGTGTTTACCTATAGCTTCCTGTGCCAACCGGAAGTGCCTTTTAATTGGGTCACACTGTCTGTTTTCGAAGGGTTTAAAAAGTTCACATCTCTCCAAAATTCATTATGTGTGAATAGGTAACCCTTCTGAACTGTAAATCAGTCATTTCTCCCAACAGATGTCAAAGAAAAGCTCCCTCACACACACACAGGAAGGATGGAGTGACAAAGTGCGGTGCTTAAATACACAGAGAGCAGGCAATGGCATTACCATAATCCCTAGGCCGTGCCGAGTTCAACGAGATATCCGCTTGACCGTAGCTCGCTCGGTCTAGGCGCAGCGACCATTAGAAAAGTAGGCCCAAAATGAAGCCTGCACCACAACATCATTTGCTTTTGGGTGACAGCGGCGGAACTGTTAGGTTTAGAAGGACAATTCCACCACAGGAATGTTCCTAAGGTCCTCCCGATCCGTGCAAGCCTAACCTTGACCGTGTGGCATTAACCCTTAACAGTTTAAAATAAGGTGTTTATATCAAACAGTTTGCATGATTTCTCTCCCCATAGGAATACATTGCCTTGCACCCCTAAATTTCAACCTGAAGCCTATATGGGTATGAATGCCGTAGAACCTGTCTTCTGTAACAGTCCATCAGGCCACTATGAGGTCTACCTGTGTTGATTCTAAGCTTCCTGGACCAACCGGAAGTGGTTTAAAATCACCCCTAAAAGGTTTGAAAAACATAACCTGTCATTATGAAAATCTACTGTATTCAACCCTGTGTAGATCAGTCAATTCTTAACTTAAAGACTTAAACTCAGGATTCTGTAAGTGGCTATGTCAATGAAGACATGTGTTACTTATAGCTTCCTGTGCCAACCGGAAGTGCCATAATTGGTGTCTCAGGGGCTGTTTCGAGGGGGTAAAAAAGTCAGATCTCCTCCAAGATTTCATATGTATGACTAGGTAACCCTCCTGAACTGTAAATCAGTCATTTCTCCCAACAGATGTCAAAGAAAAGCTCCCTCACACACACACAGGAAGGATGGAGTGACAAAGTGCGGTGCTTAAAGACACAGAGAGCAGGCCTTACCATAATCCCTAGGACGTGCCGAGTTCAACGAGATATCCGCTTGACCGTAGCTCGCTCGGTCTAGGCGCAGCGACCATTAGAAAAGTAGGCCCAAAATGAAGCCTGTCCACAACGTCATTTGATTTTGGGTGACAGTGAGAGAACCGTTAGGGTGAGAAGCACAATTCGACCATCAGGTACGTTCCTGAGGTCCTCCGATCTCGTGCAAGCCTAACCTTGACCATGTGGCATTAACCCTTACAGTTAAAATAGGTGTTTATATCAAACAGTTGCATTGATTTCTCTCCCCATAGGAATACATTGCCTGCACCCATAAATTCAACCTGAAGCCTATATGGGTTATGAACTGCCGTATGAACCTGTCTTCTGTAACAGTCCAATCAGGCCACTATGAGGTCTACCTGTTGTGATTCTAAGCTTCCTGAACCACCGGAAGTGGTTAAAATCACCCTAAAAGTGTTTTGAACAACATAACCTGCTCATTATGAAAATCGCTGAATTCAAACCTGTGTAGATCAGTCAATTCTAACTTAAAGACTTAAAACTCAGGATTCGTAAGTGGCTATGTCAATGAAGACATGTGTTTACTATAGCTTCCTGTGCCAACGGAAGTGCCATAATTGGTGTCTCAGGGGCTGTTTCGAGGGTTAAAAAAGCTGATCTCTCCAAGATTTCATATGTGTGACTAGGTAACCCTCCTGAACTGTAAATCAGTCATTTCTCCCAACAGATGTCAAAGAAAAGCTCTCTCACACACACACAGCAAGGATGGAGTGAAAAAGTGCGGTGCTTAAAGACACAGAGAGCAGGAAATGGCATTACCATAATCCCTAGGCCGTGCCGAGTTCAACGAGAGATATCCCGCTTGACCGTAGCTCGCTCGGTCTAGGCGCAGCGACCATTAGAAAAGTAGGCCCAAAATGAAGCCTGCACCACAACATCATTTGCTTTTGGGTGACAGCGGCGGAACTGTTAGGTTTAGAAGGACAATTCCACCACAGGAATGTTCCTAAGGTCCTCCCGATCTGTGCAAGCCTAACCTTGACCGTGTGGCATTAACCCTTAACAGTAAAACAGGTTTTTGATCTCACAGATTACAATGACATCTCTCCCCATAGGAATACATTGCCTGCTCCCCTAAATTCAACCTGAAGCCTATGTGGGTTATGAATGCCGTATGAACCTGTCTTCGGTGACAGTCCATCAGAACCACTATGAGGTCTACCTGTGTTGATTCTAAGCTTCCTTGAAGCAACCGGAAGTGGTTAAAATCACCCTAAAAGTGTATACCCATACCCTGCCTGCAGTTTGATAGACATAGGGCATTCAACCCTGTGTAGATCAGTCAATTCTAACGTAAAGACTTAAAACTCAGGATTCTGTAAGAGGCTACCTCAGTCAAGGATGTGTTTACCTATAGC
This sequence comes from Oncorhynchus mykiss, assembly GCF_013265735.2. Lineage (NCBI taxonomy): Eukaryota > Metazoa > Chordata > Actinopteri > Salmoniformes > Salmonidae > Oncorhynchus > Oncorhynchus mykiss. Next base: position 2,530 of record NW_023493960.1, on the reverse strand, counting down.
TTCCTGTGCCAACCGGAAGTGCCTTTAATTGGGTCACACTGTCTGTTTCGAAGGGTTAAAAAAGTCACATCTCTCCAAAACTTCATATGTGTGACTAGGTAACCCTTCTGAACTGTAAATCAGTCATTTCTCCCAACAGATGTCAAAGAAAAGCTCCCTCACACACACACAGGAAGGATGGAGTGACAAAGTGCGGTGCTTAAATACACAGAGAGCAGGAAATGGCATTACCATAATCCCTAGGCCGTGCCGAGTTCAACGAGATATCCCGCTTGACCGTAGCTCGCTCGGTCTAGGCGCAGACGACCATTAGAAAAGTAGGCCCAAAATGAAGCCTGCACCACAACATCATTTGCTTTTGGGTGACAGCGGCGGAACTGTTAGGTTTAGAAGGACAATTCCACCACAGGAATGTTCCTAAGTCCTCCCGATCCTGTGCAAGCCTAACCTTGACCGTGTGGCATTAACCCCTTAACAGTTTAAATAAGGTGTTTATATCAAACAGTTGCAATTGATTCTCTTCCCCATAGGAATACATTGCCTGCACCCCTAAATTCAACTGAAGCCTATATGGGTTATGAATGCCGTATGAACCTGTCTTCTGTAACAGTCCATCAGGCCACTATGAGGTCTACCTGTGTTGATTCTAAGCTTCCTGGACCAACCGGAAGTGGTTAAAATCACCCTAAAAGGTTGAAAAACCATAACCTGTCATTAGAAAAATCACTGTATTCAAACCTGTGTAGATCAGTCAATTCTTAACTTAAAGACTTAAAACTCAGGATTCTGTAAGTGGCTATGTCAATGAAGACATGTGTTTACTTATAGCTTCCTGTGCCAACCGGAAGTGCCATAATTTGTGTCTCAGGGGCTGTTTCGAGGGGAAAAAAAGTCAGATCTCTCCAAGATTTCATATGTGTGACTAGGTAAACTCCTGAACTGTAAATCAGTCATTTTCCCAACAGATGTCAAAAAAAGCTCTCTCACACACACACAGGAAGGATGGAGTGAAAAAGTGCGGTGCTTAAAGACACAGAGAGCAGGAAATGGCATTACCATAATCCCTAGGCCGTGCCGAGTTCAACGAGATATCCCGCTTGACCGTAGCTCGCTCGGTCTAGGCGCAGCGACCATTAGAAAAGTAGGCCCAAAATGAAGCCTGCCCACAACATCATTTGATTTTGGGTGACAGTGGGGAACCGTTAGGTTTAGAAGGACAATTCCACCACAGGAATGTTCCTAAGGTCCTCCCGATCTGTGCAAGCCTAACCTTGACCATGTGGCATTAACCCTTAACAGTTAAAATAAGGTTTTATATCAACAGAGTTTACATGATTTCTCTCCCATAGGAATACATTGCCTGCACCCCTAAATTCAACCTGAAGCCTATGTGGGTATGAATGCCGTATGAACCTGTCTTCTGTGACAGTCCATCAGGCCACTATGAGGTCTACTGTGTGATTCTAAGCTTCCTGGACCAACCGGAAGTGGTTAAAATCACCCTAAAAGTGTTTGAAAAACATAACCTGCATTATGAAAATCACTGCATTCAAACCTGTGTAGATCAGTCAATCTTAACTTAAAGACTTAAAACTCAGGATTCTGTAAGAGGCTACCTCAGTCAAGACATGTGTTTACCTATAGCTTCCTGTGCCAACCGGAAGTGCCTTTAATTGGGTCACGCTGGGCTGTTTCGAAGGGTTAAAAAAGTCACATCTCTCCAAAATTTCATATGTGTGACTAGGTAACCCTCTGAACTGTAAATCAGTCATTTCTCCCAACAGATGTCAAAGAAAAGCTCCCTCACACACACACAGGAAGGATGGAGTGACAAAGTGCGGTGCTTAAATACACAGAGAGCAGGCAATGGCATACCATAATCCCTAGGCCGTGCCGAGTTCAACGAGATATCCCGCTTGACCGTAGCTCGCTCGGTCTAGGCGCAGCGACCATTAGAAAAGTAGGCCCAAAATGAAGCCTGCACCACAACATCATTTGCTTTTGGGTGACAGCGGCGGAACTGTTAGGTTTAGAAGGACAATTCCACCACAGGAATGTTCCTAAGGTCCTCCCGATCTGTGCAAGCCTAACCTTGACCGTGTGGCATAACCCTTAACAGTAAAACAGGTTTTTTGATCTCACAGATTACAATGACATCTCTCCCCATAGGAATACATTGCCTGCTCCCCTAAATTCAACCTGAAGCCTATGTGGGTTATGAATGCCGTATGAACCTGTCTTCGGTGACAGTCCATCAGAACCACTATGAGGTCTACCTGTGTTGATTCTAAGCTTCCTGAAGCAACCGGAAGTGGTTAAAATCACCCTAAAAGTGTATACCCATACCCTGCCTGCAGTTGATAGACATAGTGCATTCAACCCTGTGTAGATCAGTCAATTCTTAACGTAAAGACTTAAAACTCAGGATTCTGTAAGAGGCTACCTCAGTCAAGACATGTGTTTACCTATAGCTTCCTGTGCCAACGGAAGTGCCTTTAATTGGGTCACACTGTCTGTTTCGAAGGGTTCA
>NW_023493959.1:0-82151 GCF_013265735.2 Oncorhynchus mykiss | reverse complement strand
CCATCCATTATAATTCTAACCTATACAGACCAGGGGACTGACCATCCATTATAATCTAACCTATACAGACCAGGGACTGACCATCCATTATAATTCTAACCTATACAGACCAGGGACTGATCATCCATTATAATTCTAACCAATACAGACCAGGGACTGACCATCCATTATAACTCTAACCTATACAGACCAGGGACTGACCATCCATTATAATTCTAACCTATACAGACCAGGGACTGACCATCCATTATAATTCTAACCTATACAGACCAGGGACTGACCATCCATTATAAATTCTAACCTATACAGACCAGGGACTGACCATCCATTATAATTCTAACCTATACAGACCAGGGACTGATCATCCATTATAATTCTAACCAATACAGACCAGGGACTGACCATCCATTATAACTCTAACCTATACGACCAGGGACTGACCATCCATTATATTCTAACCTATACAGACCCAGACTGACCATCCATTATAATTCTAACCTATACAGACCAGGGACTGACCATCCATTATAATTCTAACCTATACAGACCAGGGACTGACCACCCATTATAATTCTAACCAATACAGACCAGGGACTGACCATCCATTATAATTCTAACCTATACAGACCAGGGACTGACCATCCATTATAATTCTAACCTATACAGACCAGGGACTGACCATCCATTATAATTCTAACCTATACAGACAGGGGACTGACCATCCATTATAATTCTAACCTATACAGACCAGGGACTGACCATCCATTATAATTCTAACCTATACAGACCAGGGACTGACCATCCATTATAATTCTAACCTATACAGACCAGGGACTGACCATCCATTATAATTCTAACCTATACAGACCAGGGACTGACCATCCATTATAATTCTAACCTATACAGACCAGGGACTGACATATCATTATAATTCTAACCTATACAGACCAGGGACTGACCATCCATTATAATTCTAACTATACAGACCAGGGGACTGATCATCCATTATAATTCTAACCTATACAGACCAGGGACTGACCATCCATTATAATTCTAACCTATACAGACCAGGGACTGACCATCCATTATAATTCTAACCTATACAGACCAGGGACTGACCATCCATTATAATTCTAACCATACAGACCAGGGACTGACCATCCATTATAATTTCTACCTATACAGACCAGGGGACTGACCATCCATTATAATTCTAACCTATACAGACCAGGGACTGACCATCCATTATAATTCTAACCTATACAGACAGGGACTGACCATCCATTATAATTCTAACCTATACAGACCAGGGACTGACCATCCATTATAATTCTAACCTATACAGACCAGGGACTGACCATCCATTATAATTCTAAACCTATACAGACCAGGGACTGACCATCCATTATAATTCTAACCTATACAGACCAGGGACTGACCATCCATTATAATTCTAACCTATACAGACCAGGGACTGACCATCCATTATAATTCTAACCTATACAGACCAGGGACTGACCATCCATTATAATTCTAACCTATACAGACCAGGGACTGGACCCCATTATAATTCTAACCTATACAGACCAGGGACTGACCATCCATTATAATTCTAACCTATACAGACCAGGGACTGACCATCCATTATAATTCTAACCTATACAGACAGGGGGGACTGACCATCCATTATAATTCTAACCTATACAGACCAGGGATGACCATCCATTATAATTCTAACCTATACAGACCAGGGACTGACCATCCATTATAATTCTAAACTATACAGACAGGGACTGACCATCCATTATAATTCTAACCTATACAGACCAGGGACTGACCATCCATTATAATTCTAACCTATACAGACCAGGGACTGACCATCCATTATAATTCTAACCTATACAGACCAGGGACTGACCATCCATTATAATTCTAACCTATACAGACCAGGGACTGACCATCCATTATAATTCTAACCTATACAGACCAGGGACTGATCATCCATTATAATTCTAACCATACAGACCAGGGACTGACCATCCATTATAATTCTAACCTATACAGACCAGGGACTGACCATCCATTATAATTCTACCTATACAGACCAGGGACTGACCATCCATTATAATTCTAACCTATACAGACCAGGGACTGACCATCCATTATAATTCTAACCTATACAGACCAGGGACTGACCATCCATTATAATTCTAACCTATACAGACCAGGGACTGACCATCCATATAATTCTAACCAATACAGACCAGGGACTGACCATCCATTATAATTCTAACCTATACAGACCAGGGACTGACCATCCATTATAATTCTAACCTATACAGACCAGGGACTGACCATCCATTATAATTCTAACCTATACAGACCAGGGACTGACCATCCATTATAACTCTAACCTATACAGACCAGGGACTGACCATCCATATAAAACTAACCTATACAGACCAGGGACTGACCATCCATTATAATTCTAACCTATACAGACCAGGGACTGACCATCCATTATAATTCTAACCTATACAGACCAGGGACTGACCATCCATTATAATTCTAACCTATACAGACCAGGGACTGACCATCCATTATAATTCTAACCTATACAGACCAGGGACTGACCATCCATTATAATCTCAAACCTATACAGACCAGGGACTGACCATCCATTATAATTCTAACCTATACAGACCAGGGGACTGACCATCCATTATAATTCTAACCTATACAGACCAGGGACTGACCATCCATTATAATTCTAACCTATACAGACCAGTGGACTGACCATCCATTATAATTCTAACCTATACAGACCAGGGACTGACCATCCATATAATTCTAACCTATAAAGAACCAGGGACTGGACCATCCATTATAATTCTAACCTATACAGACAGGGACTGACCATCCATTATAATTTAACCTATACAGACCAGGGACTGACCATCCATTATAATTCTAACCTATACAGACCAGGGACTGACCATCCATTATAATTCTAACCTATACAGACCAGGGACTGACCATCCATTATAATTCTAACCTATACAGACCAGGGACTGACCATCCATTATAATTCTAACCTATACAGACCAGGGACTGACCATCCATTATAATTCTAACCTATACAGACCAGGGACTGATCCATCCATTATAATTCTAACCTATACAGACCAGGGACTGACCATCCATTATAATTCTAACCAAATTCTACAGGACCAGGGACTGACCATCCATTATAATTCTAACCTATACAGACCAGGGACTGACCATCCATTATAATTCTAACCTAACAGGACAGGAGACCATCCATTATAATTCTAACCTATACAGACCAGGGACTGACCATCCATTTATCATTCTAACCTATACAGACCAGGGACTGACCATCCATTATAATTCTAACCTATACAGACAGGGACTGATCATCCATTATAATTCTAACCAATACAGACCAGGGACTGACCATCCCTTATAAACTCTAACCTATACAGACCAGGGACTGACATCCATTATAATTCTAACCTATACAGACCAGGGACTGACATCCATTATAATTCTACCTATACAGACCAGGACTGACCATCCATTATAATTCTAACCTATACAGACCAGGGACTGACCACCCATTATAATTCTAACCTATACAGACCAGGGACTGACCATCCTTATAATTCTAACCTATACAGACCAGGGACTGACCATCCATATAATTCTAACCTATACAGACCAGGGACTGACCACATTATAATTCTAACCTATACAGACCAGGGACTGACCATCCATTATAATTCTAACCTATACAGACCAGGGACTGACCATCCATTATAAATTCTAACCTATACAGACCAGGGACTGACCATCCATATAATTCTAACCTATACAGACCAGGGACTGACCATCCATTATAACTCTAACCTATACAGACCAGGGACTGACCATCCATTATAATTCTAACCTATACAGACCAGGGACTGACCATCCATTATAATTCTAACCTATACAGACCAGGGACTGACCATCCCATTATAACTCTAACCTATACAGACCAGGGACTGACCATCCATTATAATTCTTAACTATACAGACCAGGGACTGACCATCCATTATAATTCTAACCTATACAGACCAGGGACTGACCATCCATTATAATTCTAACTATACAGACCAGGGACTGACCATCATTATAATTCTAACCTATACAGACCAGGGACTGACCATCCATTATAATTCTAACCTATACAGACCAGGGGACTGACCATCCATTATAATTCTAACCTATACAGACCAGGGACTGACCATCCATTATAATTCTAACCTATACAGACAGGGACTGACCATCCATTATAATTCTAACCTATACAGACCAGGACTGACCATCCATTATAATTCTAACCTATACAGACCAGGGACTGACCATCCATTATAATTCTAACCTATACAGACCAGGGACTGACCATCCATTATAATTCTAACCTATACAGACCAGGGACTGATCATCCATTATAATTCTAACCAATACAGACCAGGGACTGACCATCCTTATAACTCTAACCTATACAGACCAGGGACTGACCATCCATTATAATTCTAACCTATACAGACCAGGGACTGACCATCATTATAATTCTAACCTATACAGACCAGGGACTGACCATCCATTATAATTCTAACCTATACAGACCAGGGACTGACCATCCATTATAATTCAACCTATACAGACCAGGGACTGATCCACCATTATAATTCTAAACCTATACAGACCAGGGACTGACCATCCATTATAACTCTAACCTATACAGACCAGGGACTGACCATCCATTATAATTCTAACCTATACAGACCAGGGACTGACCATCCATTATAATTCTAACCTATACAGACCAGGGACTGACCATCCATTATAATTCTAACCTATACAGACCATGGGACTGACCATCCATTATAATTCTAACTATACAGACCAGGGACTGACCATCCATTATAACTCTAAACCTATACAGAACAGGGACTGACCATCCATGAATAACTAAATCTAAAAATACAGACCAGGGACTGACCATCCATTATAATTCTAACCTATACAGACCAGGGACTGACCATCCATTATAATTCTAACCTATACAGACCAGGGACTGACCATCCATTATAATTAACCTATACAGACCAGGGACTGACCATCCATTATAATTCTAACCTATACAGACCAGGGACTGACCATCCATTATAATTCTAACCTATACAGACCAGGGACTGACCATCATTATAATTCTAACCTATACAGACCAGGGACTGACCATCCATTATAATTCTAACCTATACAGACCAGGGACTGATCATCCATTATAATTCTAACCTATACAGACCAGGGACTGACCATCCATTTAATTCTAACCTATACAGACCAGGGACTGACCATCCATTATAATTCTAACCTATACAGACAGGGACTGACCATCATTATAATTCTAACCTATACAGACCAGGGACTGACCATCCATTATAATTCTAACCTATACAGACCAGGGACTGACCATCCATTATAATTCTAACCAATACAGACCAGGGACTGACCATCCATTATAATTCTAACCTATACAGACCAGGGACTGACCATCCATTATAATTCTAACCTATACAGACCAGGGACTGACCATCCATTATAATTCTAACCTATACAGACCAGGGACTGATCATCCATTATAATTCTAACCTATACAGACCAGGGACTGACCATCCATTATAACTTCTAACCTATACAGACCAGGGACTGACCATCCATTATAATTCTAACCTATACAGACCAGGGACTGACCATCCATTATAATTCTAACCTATACAGACCAGGGACTGACCATCCATTATAATTCTAACCTATACAGACCAGGGACTGACCATCCATTATAATTCTAACCTATACAGACCAGGGACTGACCATCCATTATAATTCTAACCTATACAGACCAGGGACTGACCATCCATTATAATTCTAACCTATACAGACCAGGGACTGACCATCCATTATAATTTCTAAAAAAACTATTTTTATTTTTACAAGACCAGGGACTGACCATCCATATAATTCTAACCTATACAGACCAGGGACTGACCATCCATTATAATTCTAACCTATACAGACCAGGGACTGACCATCCATTATAATTCTAACCAATACAGACCAGGGACTGACCTCCATTATAATTCTAACCTATACAGACCAGGGACTGACCATCCATTATAATTCTAACCTATACAGACCAGGGACTGACCATCCATTATAATTCTAACCTATACAGACCAGGGACTGACCATCCATTATAATTCTAACCTATACAGACCAGGGACTGACCATCCATTATAATTCTAACCTATACAGACCAGGGACTGACCATCCATTATAATTCTAACCTATACAGACCAGGGACTGACCATCCATTATAATTCTAACCTATACAGACAGGGACTGACCATCCATTATAATTCTAACCTATACAGACCAGGGACTGACCATCCATTATAATTCTAACCTATACAGACCAGGGACTGACCATCCATTATAATTTCTAACCTATACAGACCAGGGACTGACCATCCATTATAATTCTAACCTATACAGACCAGGGACTGACCATCCATTATAATTCTAACCTATACAGACCAGGGACTGATGATCAATCCATATAATTATAAACCTATACAGACCAGGGACTGACCATCCATTATAATTCTAACCTATACAGACCAGGGACTGACCATCCATTATAATTCTAACCTATACAGACCAGGGACTGACCATCCATTATAATTCTAACCTATACAGACCAGGGACTGACCATCCATTATAATTCTAACCTATACAGACCAGGGACTGACCATCCATTATAATTCTAACCTATACAGACCAGGGACTGACCATCCATAAACTCTAAAAATCTAACCTATTACAGACCAGGGACTGACCATCCATTATAATTCTAAACTATACAGACCAGGGACTGACCATCCATTATAATTCTAACCTATACAGACCAGGGACTGACCATCCATTATAATTCTAACCTATACAGACCAGGGACTGACCATCCATTATAATTCTAACCTATACAGACCAGGGACTGACCATCCATTATAATTCTAACCTATACAGACCAGGGACTGACCATCCATTATAATTCTAACCTATACAGACCAGGGACTGACCATCCATTATAATTCTAACCTATACAGACCAGGGACTGACCATCCATTATAATTCTAACCTATACAGACCAGGGACTGACCATCCATTATAATTCTAACCTATACAGACCAGGGACTGACCATCCATTATAATTCTAACCTATACAGACCAGGGACTGACCATCCATTATAATTCTAACCTATACAGACCAGGGACTGACCATCCATTATAATTCTAACCTATACAGACCAGGGACTGACCATCCATTATAATTCTAACCTATACAGACCAGGGACTGACCATCCATTATAATTCTAACCAATACAGACCAGGGACTGACCATCCATTATAATTCTAACCTATACAGACAGGACTGACCATCCATTATAATTCTAACCTATACAGACCAGGGACTGACCATCCATTATAATTCTAACCTATACAGACCAGGGACTGACCATCCATTATAATTCTAACCTTACAGACCAGGGACTGACCATCCATTATAATTCTAACCTATACAGACCAGGGACTGACCATCCATTATAATTCTAACCTATACAGACCAGGGACTGACCATCATTATAATTCTAACCTATACAGACCAGGACTGACCATCCATTATAATTCTAACCTATACAGACCAGGGACTGACCATCCATTATAATTCTAACCTATACAGACCAGGGACTGACCATCCATTATATTCTAACCTATACAGACCAGGGACTGACCATCCATTATAATTCTAACCTATACAGACCAGGGACTGACCATCCATTATAAATTCTAACCTATACAGACCAGGGACTGACCATCCATTATAATTCTAACCTATACAGACCAGGGACTGACCATCCATTATAATTCTAACTATACAGACCAGGGACTGATCATCCATTATAATTCTAACCAATACAGACCAGGGGGACTGACATCCCTTATAATTCTAACCTATACAGACCAGGGACTGACCATCCATTATAATTCTAAACCTATACAGACCAGGGACTGACCATCCATTATAATTCTAACCTATACAGACCAGGGACTGACCATCCATTATAATTCTAACCTATACAGACCAGGGACTGACCATCCATTATAATTCTAACCAATACAGACCAGGGACTGACCATCCATTATAACTCTAACCTATACAGACCAGGGACTGACCATCCATTATAATTCTAACCTATACAGACCAGGGACTGACCATCCATTATAATTCTAACTATACAGACCAGGGACTGACCATCCATTATAATTCTAACTATACAGACCAGGGACTGACCATCCATTATAATTCTAAACCTATACAGACCAGGGACTGACCACCCATTATAATTCTAACCTATACAGACCAGGGACTGACCATCCATTATAACTCTAACCTATACAGACCAGGGACTGACCATCCATTATAATTCTAACCTATACAGACCAGGGGACTGATCATCCATTATAATTCTAACCAATACAGACCAGGGACTGACCATCCATTATAACTCTAACCTATACAGACCAGGGACTGACCATCCATTATAATTCTAACCTATACAGACCAGGGACTGACCATCCATTATAATTCTAACCTATACAGACCAGGGACTGACCATCCATTATAATTCTAACCTATACAGACCAGGGACTGACCATCCATTATAATTCTAACCTATACAGACCAGGGACTGACCATCCATTATAATTCTAACCTATACAGACCAGGGACTGACCATCCATTTATCATTCTAACCTATACAGACCAGGGACTGACCATCCATTATAATTCTAACCTATACAGACCAGGGACTGATCATCCATATAATTCTAACCTATACAGACCAGGGACTGACCATCCATTATAATTCTAACCTATACAGACCAGGGACTGACCATCCATTATAATTCTAACCTATACAGACCAGGGACTGACCATCCATTATAATTCTAACCTATACAGACCAGGGACTGACCATCCATTATAATTCTAACCTATACAGACCAGGGACTGACCATCCATTATAATTCTAACCTATACAGACCAGGGACTGACCATCCATTATATTCTAACCTATACAGACCAGGGACTGACCATCCATTATAACTCTAACCTATACAGACCAGGGACTGACCATCCATTATAATTCTAACCTATACAGACCAGGGACTGACCATCCATTATAATCTAACCTATACAGACCAGGGACTGACCATCCATATAATTCTAACCTATACAGACCAGGGACTGACCATCCATTATAATTCTAACCTATACAGACCAGGGACTGATCACCCATTATAATTTCTAACCAATACAGACCAGGGACTGACCATCCATTATAACTCTAACCATACAGACCAGGGACTGACCATCCATTATAATTCTAACCTATACAGACCAGGGACTGACCATCCATTATAATTCTAACCTATACAGACCAGGGACTGACCATCCATTATAACTCTAACCTATACAGACCAGGGACTGACCATCCATTATAATTCTAACCTATACAGACCAGGGACTGACCATCCATTATAATTCTAACCTATACAGACCAGGGACTGACCATCCATTATACCACTAAACCTATACAGACCAGGGACTGACCATCCATTATAATTCTAACCTATACAGACCAGGGACTGATCATCCATTATAATTTCTCCTATACAGACCAGGGACTGACCATCCATTATAATTCTAACCTATACAGACCAGGGACTGACCATCCATTATAATTCTAACCTATACAGACCAGGGACTGACCATCCATTAAATTCTAACCTATACAGACCAGGGACTGACCATCCATTATAATTCTAACCTATACAGACCAGGGACTGACCATCCATTATAATTCTAACCTATACAGGCCAGGGACTGACCATCCATTATAATCTAAACCTATACAGACCAGGGACTGACCATCCATTATAATTCTAACCTATACAGACCAGGGACTGATCATCCATTATAATTCTAACCTATACAGACCAGGGACTGACCATCCTATTAACTCTAACCTATACAGACCAGGGACTGACCATCCATTATAATTCTAACCTATACAGACCAGGGACTGACCATCCATTATAATTCTAACCTATACAGACCAGGGACTGACCATCCATTATAATTCTAACCTATACAGACCAGGGACTGACCATCCATTATAATTCTAACCTATACAGACCAGGGACTGATCATCCATTATAATTCTAACCAATACAGACCAGGGACTGACCATCCATTATAATTCTAACCTATACAGACCAGGGACTGACCATCCATTATAATTTAAACCTATACAGACCAGGGACTGACCATCCATTATAATTCTAACCTATACAGACCAGGGACTGACCATCCATTATAATTCTAACCTATACAGACCAGGGACTGACCATCCATTATAATTCTAACCTATACAGACCAGGGACTGACCATCCATTATAATTCTAACCTATACAGACCAGGGACTGACCATCCATTATAATTCTAACCAATACAGACCAGGGACTGACCATCCTTATAATTCTAACCTATACAGACCAGGGACTGACCATCCATTATAATTCTAACCTATACAGACCAGGGACTGACCATCCATTATAATTCTAACCTATACAGACCAGGGACTGACCATCCATTATAATTCTAACCTATACAGACCAGGGACTGACCATCCATATAATTCTAACCTATACAGACCAGGGACTGATCATCCATTATAATTCTAACCTATACAGACCAGGGACTGACCATCCATTATAATTCTAACCTATACAGACCAGGGACTGACCATCCATTATAATTCTAACCTATACAGACCAGGGACTGACCATCCATTATAATTCTAACCTATACAGACCAGGGACTGACCATCCATTATAATTCTAACCTATACAGACCAGGGACTGACCATCCATTATAATTCTAACCTATACAGACCAGGGACTGACCATCCATTATAATTCTAACCATACAGACCAGGGACTGACCATCCATTATAATTCTAACCTATACAGACCAGGGACTGACCATCCATTATAATTCTAACCTATACAGACCAGGGACTGACCATCCATTATAATTCTAACCAATACAGACCAGGGACTGACCATCCATTATAATTCTAACCTATACAGACCAGGGACTGACCATCCATTATAATTCTAACCTATACAGACCAGGGACTGACCATCCATTATAATTCTAACCTATACAGACCAGGGACTGACCATCCATTATAACTCTAACCTATACAGACCAGGGACTGACCATCCATTATATTCTAAACCTATACAGACCAGGGACTGACCATCCATTATAATTCTAACCTATACAGACCAGGGACTGACCATCCATTATAATTCTAACCTATACAGACCAGGGACTGACCATCCATTATAATTCTAACCTATACAGACCAGGGACTGACCATCCATTATAATTCTAACCTATACAGACCAGGGACTGACCATCCATTATAATTCTAACCTATACAGACCAGGGACTGACCATCCATTATAATTCTAACCTATACAGACCAGGGACTGACCATCCATTATAATTCTAACCTATACAGACCAGGGACTGACCATCCATTATAATTCTAACCTATACAGACCAGGGACTGACCATCCATTATAATTCTAACCTATACAGACCAGGGACTGACCATCCATTATAATTCTAACCTATACAGACCAGGGACTGACCATCCATTATAATTCTAACCTATACAGACCAGGGACTGACCATCCATTATAATTCTAACCTATACAGACCAGGGACTGACCATCCATTATAATTCTAACCTATACAGACCAGGGACTGACCATCCATTATAATTCTAACCTATACAGACCAGGGACTGACCATCCATTATAATTCTAACCTATACAGACCAGGGACTGACCATCCATTATAATTCTAACCTATACAGACCAGGGACTGACCATCCATTATAATTCTAACCTATACAGACCAGGGACTGACCATCCATTATAATTCTAACCTATACAGACCAGGGACTGACCATCCATTATAATTCTAACCTATACAGACCAGGGACTGACCATCCATTATAATTCTAACCTATACAGACCAGGGACTGACCATCCATTATAATTCTAACCTATACAGACCAGGGACTGACCATCCATTATAAATCTAACCTATACAGACCAGGGACTGACCATCCATTATAATTCTAACCTATACAGACCAGGGACTGACCATCCATTATAATTCTAACCTATACAGACCAGGGACTGACCATCCATTATAATTCTAACCTATACAGACCAGGGACTGACCATCCATTATAATTCTAACCTATACAGACCAGGGACTGATCATCCATTATAATTCTAACCAATACAGACCAGGGACTGACCATCCATTATAATTCTAACCTATACAGACCAGGGACTGACCATCCATTATAATTCTAACCTATACAGACCAGGGACTGACCATCCATTATAATTCTAACCTATACAGACCAGGGACTGACCATCCATTATAATTCTAACCTATACAGACCAGGGACTGACCATCCATTATAATTCTAACCTATACAGACCAGGGACTGACCATCCATTATAATTCTAACCTATACAGACCAGGGACTGACCATCCATTATAACTCTAACCTATACAGACCAGGGACTGACCATCCATTATAATTCTAACCTATACAGACCAGGGACTGACCATCCATTATAATTCTAACCTATACAGACCAGGGACTGACCATCCATTATAATTCTAACCTATACAGACCAGGGACTGACCATCCATTATAATTCTAACCTATACAGACCAGGGACTGACCATCCATTATAATTCTAACCTATACAGACCAGGGACTGACCATCCATTATAATTCTAACCTATACAGACCAGGGACTGACCATCCATTATAATTCTAACCTATACAGACCAGGGACTGACCATCCATTATAATTCTAACCTATACAGACCAGGGACTGACCATCCATTATAATTCTAACCTATACAGACCAGGGACTGACCATCCATTATAATTCTAACCTATACAGACCAGGGACTGACCATCCATTATAATTCTAACCTATACAGACCAGGGACTGACCATCCATTATAATTCTAACCTATACAGACCAGGGACTGACCATCCATTATAATTCTAACCTATACAGACCAGGGACTGACCATCCATTATAATTCTAACCTATACAGACCAGGGACTGACCATCCATTATAATTCTAACCTATACAGACCAGGGACTGACCATCCATTATAATTCTAACCTATACAGACCAGGGACTGACCATCCATTATAATTCTAACCTATACAGACCAGGGACTGACCATCCATTATAACTCTAACCTATACAGACCAGGGACTGACCATCCATTATAATTCTAACCTATACAGACCAGGGACTGACCATCCATTATAATTCTAACCTATACAGACCAGGGACTGACCATCCATTATAATTCTAACCTATACAGACCAGGGACTGACCATCCATTATAATTCTAACCTATACAGACCAGGGACTGACCATCCATTATAATTCTAACCTATACAGACCAGGGACTGACCATCCATTATAATTCTAACCTATACAGACCAGGGACTGACCATCCATTATAATTCTAACCTATACAGACCAGGGACTGACCATCCATTATAATTCTAACCTATACAGACCAGGGACTGACCATCCATTATAATTCTAACCTATACAGACCAGGGACTGACCATCCATTATAATTCTAACCTATACAGACCAGGGACTGATCACCCATTATATTCTAACCTATACAGACCAGGGACTGACCATCCATTATAATTCTAACCTATACAGACCAGGGACTGACCATCCATTATAATTCTAACCTATACAGACCAGGGACTGACCATCCATTATAATTCTAACCTATACAGACCAGGGACTGACCATCCATTATAATTCTAACCTATACAGACCAGGGACTGACCATCCATTATAATTCTAACCTATACAGACCAGGGACTGACCATCCATTATAATTCTAACCTATACAGACCAGGGACTGACCATCCATTATAATTCTAACCTATACAGACCAGGGACTGACCATCCATTATAATTCTAACCTATACAGACCAGGGACTGACCATCCATTATAATTCTAACCTATACAGACCAGGGACTGACCATCCATTATAATTCTAACCTATACAGACCAGGGACTGACCATCCATTATAATTCTAACCTATACAGACCAGGGACTGACCATCCATTATAATTCTAACCTATACAGACCAGGGACTGACCATCCATTATAATTCTAACCTATACAGACCAGGGACTGACCATCCATTATAATTCTAACCTATACAGACCAGGGACTGACCATCCATTATAATTCTAACCTATACAGACCAGGGACTGACCATCCATTATAATTCTAACCTATACAGACCAGGGACTGACCATCCATTATAACTAACCTATACAGACCAGGGACTGACCATCCATTATAATTCTAACCTATACAGACCAGGGACTGACCATCCATTATAATTCTAACCTATACAGACCAGGGACTGACCATCCATTATAATTCTAACCTATACAGACCAGGGACTGACCATCCATTATAATTCTAACCTATACAGACCAGGGACTGACCATCCATTATAATTCTAACCTATACAGACCAGGGACTGACCATCCATTATAATTCTAACCTATACAGACCAGGGACTGACCATCCATTATAATTCTAACCTATACAGACCAGGGACTGACCATCCATTATAATTCTAACCTATACAGACCAGGGACTGACCATCCATTATAATTCTAACCTATACAGACCAGGGACTGACCATCCATTATAATTCTAACCTATACAGACCAGGGACTGACCATCCATTATAATTCTAACCTATACAGACCAGGGACTGACCATCCATTATAATTCTAACCTATACAGACCAGGGACTGACCATCCATTATAATTCTAACCTATACAGACCAGGGACTGACCATCCATTATAATTCTAACCTATACAGACCAGGGACTGACCATCCATTATAATTCTAACCTATACAGACCAGGGACTGACCATCCATTATAATTCTAACCTATACAGACCAGGGACTGACCATCCATTATAATTCTAACCTATACAGACCAGGGACTGACCATCCATTATAATTCTAACCTATACAGACCAGGGACTGACCATCCATTATAATTCTAACCTATACAGACCAGGGACTGACCATCCATTATAATTCTAACCTATACAGACCAGGGACTGACCATCCATTATAATTCTAACCTATACAGACCAGGGACTGACCATCCATTATAATTCTAACCTATACAGACCAGGGACTGACCATCCATTATAATTCTAACCTATACAGACCAGGGACTGACCATCCATTATAATTCTAACCTATACAGACCAGGGACTGACCATCCATTATAATTCTAACCTATACAGACCAGGGACTGACCATCCATTATAATTCTAACCTATACAGACCAGGGACTGACCATCCATTATAATTCTAACCTATACAGACCAGGGACTGACCATCCATTATAATTCTAACCTATACAGACCAGGGACTGACCATCCATTATAATTCTAACCTATACAGACCAGGGACTGACCATCCATTATAATTCTAACCTATACAGACCAGGGACTGACCATCCATTATAATTCTAACCTATACAGACCAGGGACTGACCATCCATTATAATTCTAACCTATACAGACCAGGGACTGACCATCCATTATAATTCTAACCTATACAGACCAGGGACTGACCATCCATTATAATTCTAACCTATACAGACCAGGGACTGACCATCCATTATAATTCTAACCTATACAGACCAGGGACTGACCATCCATTATAATTCTAACCTATACAGACCAGGGACTGACCATCCATTATAATTCTAACCTATACAGACCAGGGACTGACCATCCATTATAATTCTAACCTATACAGACCAGGGACTGACCATCCATTATAATTCTAACCTATACAGACCAGGGACTGACCATCCATTATAATTCTAACCTATACAGACCAGGGACTGACCATCCATTATAATTCTAACCTATACAGACCAGGGACTGACCATCCATTATAATTCTAACCTATACAGACCAGGGACTGACCATCCATTATAATTCTAACCTATACAGACCAGGGACTGACCATCCATTATAATTCTAACCTATACAGACCAGGGACTGACCATCCATTATAATTCTAACCTATACAGACCAGGGACTGACCATCCATTATAATTCTAACCTATACAGACCAGGGACTGACCATCCATTATAATTCTAACCTATACAGACCAGGGACTGACCATCCATTATAATTCTAACCTATACAGACCAGGGACTGACCATCCATTATAATTCTAACCTATACAGACCAGGGACTGACCATCCATTATAATTCTAACCTATACAGACCAGGGACTGACCATCCATTATAATTCTAACCTATACAGACCAGGGACTGACCATCCATTATAATTCTAACCTATACAGACCAGGGACTGACCATCCATTATAATTCTAACCTATACAGACCAGGGACTGACCATCCATTATAATTCTAACCTATACAGACCAGGGACTGACCATCCATTATAATTCTAACCTATACAGACCAGGGACTGACCATCCATTATAATTCTAACCTATACAGACCAGGGACTGACCATCCATTATAATTCTAACCTATACAGACCAGGGACTGACCATCCATTATAATTCTAACCTATACAGACCAGGGACTGACCATCCATTATAATTCTAACCTATACAGACCAGGGACTGACCATCCATTATAATTCTAACCTATACAGACCAGGGACTGACCATCCATTATAATTCTAACCTATACAGACCAGGGACTGACCATCCATTATAATTCTAACCTATACAGACCAGGGACTGACCATCCATTATAATTCTAACCTATACAGACCAGGGACTGACCATCCATTATAATTCTAACCTATACAGACCAGGGACTGACCATCCATTATAATTCTAACCTATACAGACCAGGGACTGACCATCCATTATAATTCTAACCTATACAGACCAGGGACTGACCATCCATTATAATTCTAACCTATACAGACCAGGGACTGACCATCCATTATAATTCTAACCTATACAGACCAGGGACTGACCATCCATTATAATTCTAACCTATACAGACCAGGGACTGACCATCCATTATAATTCTAACCTATACAGACCAGGGACTGACCATCCATTATAATTCTAACCTATACAGACCAGGGACTGACCATCCATTATAATTCTAACCTATACAGACCAGGGACTGACCATCCATTATAATTCTAACCTATACAGACCAGGGACTGACCATCCATTATAATTCTAACCTATACAGACCAGGGACTGACCATCCATTATAATTCTAACCTATACAGACCAGGGACTGACCATCCATTATAATTCTAACCTATACAGACCAGGGACTGACCATCCATTATAATTCTAACCTATACAGACCAGGGACTGACCATCCATTATAATTCTAACCTATACAGACCAGGGACTGACCATCCATTATAATTCTAACCTATACAGACCAGGGACTGACCATCCATTATAATTCTAACCTATACAGACCAGGGACTGACCATCCATTATAATTCTAACCTATACAGACCAGGGACTGACCATCCATTATAATTCTAACCTATACAGACCAGGGACTGACCATCCATTATAATTCTAACCTATACAGACCAGGGACTGACCATCCATTATAATTCTAACCTATACAGACCAGGGACTGACCATCCATTATAATTCTAACCTATACAGACCAGGGACTGACCATCCATTATAATTCTAACCTATACAGACCAGGGACTGACCATCCATTATAATTCTAACCTATACAGACCAGGGACTGACCATCCATTATAATTCTAACCTATACAGACCAGGGACTGACCATCCATTATAATTCTAACCTATACAGACCAGGGACTGACCATCCATTATAATTCTAACCTATACAGACCAGGGACTGACCATCCATTATAATTCTAACCTATACAGACCAGGGACTGACCATCCATTATAATTCTAACCTATACAGACCAGGGACTGACCATCCATTATAATTCTAACCTATACAGACCAGGGACTGACCATCCATTATAATTCTAACCTATACAGACCAGGGACTGACCATCCATTATAATTCTAACCTATACAGACCAGGGACTGACCATCCATTATAATTCTAACCTATACAGACCAGGGACTGACCATCCATTATAATTCTAACCTATACAGACCAGGGACTGACCATCCATTATAATTCTAACCTATACAGACCAGGGACTGACCATCCATTATAATTCTAACCTATACAGACCAGGGACTGACCATCCATTATAATTCTAACCTATACAGACCAGGGACTGACCATCCATTATAATTCTAACCTATACAGACCAGGGACTGACCATCCATTATAATTCTAACCTATACAGACCAGGGACTGACCATCCATTATAATTCTAACCTATACAGACCAGGGACTGACCATCCATTATAATTCTAACCTATACAGACCAGGGACTGACCATCCATTATAATTCTAACCTATACAGACCAGGGACTGACCATCCATTATAATTCTAACCTATACAGACCAGGGACTGACCATCCATTATAATTCTAACCTATACAGACCAGGGACTGACCATCCATTATAATTCTAACCTATACAGACCAGGGACTGACCATCCATTATAATTCTAACCTATACAGACCAGGGACTGACCATCCATTATAATTCTAACCTATACAGACCAGGGACTGACCATCCATTATAATTCTAACCTATACAGACCAGGGACTGACCATCCATTATAATTCTAACCTATACAGACCAGGGACTGACCATCCATTATAATTCTAACCTATACAGACCAGGGACTGACCATCCATTATAACTAACCTATACAGACCAGGGACTGACCATCCATTATAATTCTAACCTATACAGACCAGGGACTGACCATCCATTATAATTCTAACCTATACAGACCAGGGACTGACCATCCATTATAATTCTAACCTATACAGACCAGGGACTGACCATCCATTATAATTCTAACCTATACAGACCAGGGACTGACCATCCATTATAATTCTAACCTATACAGACCAGGGACTGACCATCCATTATAATTCTAACCTATACAGACCAGGGACTGACCATCCATTATAATTCTAACCTATACAGACCAGGGACTGACCATCCATTATAATTCTAACCTATACAGACCAGGGACTGACCATCCATTATAATTCTAACCTATACAGACCAGGGACTGACCATCCATTATAATTCTAACCTATACAGACCAGGGACTGACCATCCATTATAATTCTAACCTATACAGACCAGGGACTGACCATCCATTATAATTCTAACCTATACAGACCAGGGACTGACCATCCATTATAATTCTAACCTATACAGACCAGGGACTGACCATCCATTATAATTCTAACCTATACAGACCAGGGACTGACCATCCATTATAATTCTAACCTATACAGACCAGGGACTGACCATCCATTATAATTCTAACCTATACAGACCAGGGACTGACCATCCATTATAATTCTAACCTATACAGACCAGGGACTGACCATCCATTATAATTCTAACCTATACAGACCAGGGACTGACCATCCATTATAATTCTAACCTATACAGACCAGGGACTGACCATCCATTATAATTCTAACCTATACAGACCAGGGACTGACCATCCATTATAATTCTAACCTATACAGACCAGGGACTGACCATCCATTATAATTCTAACCTATACAGACCAGGGACTGACCATCCATTATAATTCTAACCTATACAGACCAGGGACTGACCATCCATTATAATTCTAACCTATACAGACCAGGGACTGACCATCCATTATAATTCTAACCTATACAGACCAGGGACTGACCATCCATTATAATTCTAACCTATACAGACCAGGGACTGACCATCCATTATAATTCTAACCTATACAGACCAGGGACTGACCATCCATTATAATTCTAACCTATACAGACCAGGGACTGACCATCCATTATAACTAACCTATACAGACCAGGGACTGACCATCCATTATAATTCTAACCTATACAGACCAGGGACTGACCATCCATTATAATTCTAACCTATACAGACCAGGGACTGACCATCCATTATAATTCTAACCTATACAGACCAGGGACTGACCATCCATTATAATTCTAACCTATACAGACCAGGGACTGACCATCCATTATAATTCTAACCTATACAGACCAGGGACTGACCATCCATTATAATTCTAACCTATACAGACCAGGGACTGACCATCCATTATAATTCTAACCTATACAGACCAGGGACTGACCATCCATTATAATTCTAACCTATACAGACCAGGGACTGACCATCCATTATAATTCTAACCTATACAGACCAGGGACTGACCATCCATTATAATTCTAACCTATACAGACCAGGGACTGACCATCCATTATAATTCTAACCTATACAGACCAGGGACTGACCATCCATTATAATTCTAACCTATACAGACCAGGGACTGACCATCCATTATAATTCTAACCTATACAGACCAGGGACTGACCATCCATTATAATTCTAACCTATACAGACCAGGGACTGACCATCCATTATAATTCTAACCTATACAGACCAGGGACTGACCATCCATTATAATTCTAACCTATACAGACCAGGGACTGACCATCCATTATAATTCTAACCTATACAGACCAGGGACTGACCATCCATTATAATTCTAACCTATACAGACCAGGGACTGACCATCCATTATAATTCTAACCTATACAGACCAGGGACTGACCATCCATTATAATTCTAACCTATACAGACCAGGGACTGACCATCCATTATAATTCTAACCTATACAGACCAGGGACTGACCATCCATTATAATTCTAACCTATACAGACCAGGGACTGACCATCCATTATAATTCTAACCTATACAGACCAGGGACTGACCATCCATTATAATTCTAACCTATACAGACCAGGGACTGACCATCCATTATAATTCTAACCTATACAGACCAGGGACTGACCATCCATTATAATTCTAACCTATACAGACCAGGGACTGACCATCCATTATAATTCTAACCTATACAGACCAGGGACTGACCATCCATTATAATTCTAACCTATACAGACCAGGGACTGACCATCCATTATAATTCTAACCTATACAGACCAGGGACTGACCATCCATTATAATTCTAACCTATACAGACCAGGGACTGACCATCCATTATAATTCTAACCTATACAGACCAGGGACTGACCATCCATTATAATTCTAACCTATACAGACCAGGGACTGACCATCCATTATAATTCTAACCTATACAGACCAGGGACTGACCATCCATTATAATTCTAACCTATACAGACCAGGGACTGACCATCCATTATAATTCTAACCTATACAGACCAGGGACTGACCATCCATTATAATTCTAACCTATACAGACCAGGGACTGACCATCCATTATAATTCTAACCTATACAGACCAGGGACTGACCATCCATTATAATTCTAACCTATACAGACCAGGGACTGACCATCCATTATAATTCTAACCTATACAGACCAGGGACTGACCATCCATTATAATTCTAACCTATACAGACCAGGGACTGACCATCCATTATAATTCTAACCTATACAGACCAGGGACTGACCATCCATTATAATTCTAACCTATACAGACCAGGGACTGACCATCCATTATAATTCTAACCTATACAGACCAGGGACTGACCATCCATTATAATTCTAACCTATACAGACCAGGGACTGACCATCCATTATAATTCTAACCTATACAGACCAGGGACTGACCATCCATTATAATTCTAACCTATACAGACCAGGGACTGACCATCCATTATAATTCTAACCTATACAGACCAGGGACTGACCATCCATTATAATTCTAACCTATACAGACCAGGGACTGACCATCCATTATAATTCTAACCTATACAGACCAGGGACTGACCATCCATTATAATTCTAACCTATACAGACCAGGGACTGACCATCCATTATAATTCTAACCTATACAGACCAGGGACTGACCATCCATTATAATTCTAACCTATACAGACCAGGGACTGACCATCCATTATAATTCTAACCTATACAGACCAGGGACTGACCATCCATTATAATTCTAACCTATACAGACCAGGGACTGACCATCCATTATAATTCTAACCTATACAGACCAGGGACTGACCATCCATTATAATTCTAACCTATACAGACCAGGGACTGACCATCCATTATAATTCTAACCTATACAGACCAGGGACTGACCATCCATTATAATTCTAACCTATACAGACCAGGGACTGACCATCCATTATAATTCTAACCTATACAGACCAGGGACTGACCATCCATTATAATTCTAACCTATACAGACCAGGGACTGACCATCCATTATAATTCTAACCTATACAGACCAGGGACTGACCATCCATTATAATTCTAACCTATACAGACCAGGGACTGACCATCCATTATAATTCTAACCTATACAGACCAGGGACTGACCATCCATTATAATTCTAACCTATACAGACCAGGGACTGACCATCCATTATAATTCTAACCTATACAGACCAGGGACTGACCATCCATTATAATTCTAACCTATACAGACCAGGGACTGACCATCCATTATAATTCTAACCTATACAGACCAGGGACTGACCATCCATTATAATTCTAACCTATACAGACCAGGGACTGACCATCCATTATAATTCTAACCTATACAGACCAGGGACTGACCATCCATTATAATTCTAACCTATACAGACCAGGGACTGACCATCCATTATAACTAACCTATACAGACCAGGGACTGACCATCCATTATAATTCTAACCTATACAGACCAGGGACTGACCATCCATTATAATTCTAACCTATACAGACCAGGGACTGACCATCCATTATAATTCTAACCTATACAGACCAGGGACTGACCATCCATTATAATTCTAACCTATACAGACCAGGGACTGACCATCCATTATAATTCTAACCTATACAGACCAGGGACTGACCATCCATTATAATTCTAACCTATACAGACCAGGGACTGACCATCCATTATAATTCTAACCTATACAGACCAGGGACTGACCATCCATTATAATTCTAACCTATACAGACCAGGGACTGACCATCCATTATAATTCTAACCTATACAGACCAGGGACTGACCATCCATTATAATTCTAACCTATACAGACCAGGGACTGACCATCCATTATAATTCTAACCTATACAGACCAGGGACTGACCATCCATTATAATTCTAACCTATACAGACCAGGGACTGACCATCCATTATAATTCTAACCTATACAGACCAGGGACTGACCATCCATTATAATTCTAACCTATACAGACCAGGGACTGACCATCCATTATAATTCTAACCTATACAGACCAGGGACTGACCATCCATTATAATTCTAACCTATACAGACCAGGGACTGACCATCCATTATAATTCTAACCTATACAGACCAGGGACTGACCATCCATTATAATTCTAACCTATACAGACCAGGGACTGACCATCCATTATAATTCTAACCTATACAGACCAGGGACTGACCATCCATTATAATTCTAACCTATACAGACCAGGGACTGACCATCCATTATAATTCTAACCTATACAGACCAGGGACTGACCATCCATTATAATTCTAACCTATACAGACCAGGGACTGACCATCCATTATAATTCTAACCTATACAGACCAGGGACTGACCATCCATTATAATTCTAACCTATACAGACCAGGGACTGACCATCCATTATAATTCTAACCTATACAGACCAGGGACTGACCATCCATTATAATTCTAACCTATACAGACCAGGGACTGACCATCCATTATAATTCTAACCTATACAGACCAGGGACTGACCATCCATTATAATTCTAACCTATACAGACCAGGGACTGACCATCCATTATAATTCTAACCTATACAGACCAGGGACTGACCATCCATTATAATTCTAACCTATACAGACCAGGGACTGACCATCCATTATAATTCTAACCTATACAGACCAGGGACTGACCATCCATTATAATTCTAACCTATACAGACCAGGGACTGACCATCCATTATAATTCTAACCTATACAGACCAGGGACTGACCATCCATTATAATTCTAACCTATACAGACCAGGGACTGACCATCCATTATAATTCTAACCTATACAGACCAGGGACTGACCATCCATTATAATTCTAACCTATACAGACCAGGGACTGACCATCCATTATAATTCTAACCTATACAGACCAGGGACTGACCATCCATTATAATTCTAACCTATACAGACCAGGGACTGACCATCCATTATAATTCTAACCTATACAGACCAGGGACTGACCATCCATTATAATTCTAACCTATACAGACCAGGGACTGACCATCCATTATAATTCTAACCTATACAGACCAGGGACTGACCATCCATTATAATTCTAACCTATACAGACCAGGGACTGACCATCCATTATAATTCTAACCTATACAGACCAGGGACTGACCATCCATTATAATTCTAACCTATACAGACCAGGGACTGACCATCCATTATAATTCTAACCTATACAGACCAGGGACTGACCATCCATTATAATTCTAACCTATACAGACCAGGGACTGACCATCCATTATAATTCTAACCTATACAGACCAGGGACTGACCATCCATTATAATTCTAACCTATACAGACCAGGGACTGACCATCCATTATAATTCTAACCTATACAGACCAGGGACTGACCATCCATTATAATTCTAACCTATACAGACCAGGGACTGACCATCCATTATAATTCTAACCTATACAGACCAGGGACTGACCATCCATTATAATTCTAACCTATACAGACCAGGGACTGACCATCCATTATAATTCTAACCTATACAGACCAGGGACTGACCATCCATTATAATTCTAACCTATACAGACCAGGGACT
Source organism: Oncorhynchus mykiss (assembly GCF_013265735.2). Lineage (NCBI taxonomy): Eukaryota > Metazoa > Chordata > Actinopteri > Salmoniformes > Salmonidae > Oncorhynchus > Oncorhynchus mykiss. The sequence continues at coordinate 56,723 of NW_023493959.1, read as the reverse complement.
GACCATCCATTATAATTCTAACCTATACAGACCAGGGACTGACCATCCATTATAATTCTAACCTATACAGACCAGGGACTGACCATCCATTATAATTCTAACCTATACAGACCAGGGACTGACCATCCATTATAATTCTAACCTATACAGACCAGGGACTGACCATCCATTATAATTCTAACCTATACAGACCAGGGACTGACCATCCATTATAATTCTAACCTATACAGACCAGGGACTGACCATCCATTATAATTCTAACCTATACAGACCAGGGACTGACCATCCATTATAATTCTAACCTATACAGACCAGGGACTGACCATCCATTATAATTCTAACCTATACAGACCAGGGACTGACCATCCATTATAATTCTAACCTATACAGACCAGGGACTGACCATCCATTATAATTCTAACCTATACAGACCAGGGACTGACCATCCATTATAATTCTAACCTATACAGACCAGGGACTGACCATCCATTATAATTCTAACCTATACAGACCAGGGACTGACCATCCATTATAATTCTAACCTATACAGACCAGGGACTGACCATCCATTATAATTCTAACCTATACAGACCAGGGACTGACCATCCATTATAATTCTAACCTATACAGACCAGGGACTGACCATCCATTATAATTCTAACCTATACAGACCAGGGACTGACCATCCATTATAATTCTAACCTATACAGACCAGGGACTGACCATCCATTATAATTCTAACCTATACAGACCAGGGACTGACCATCCATTATAATTCTAACCTATACAGACCAGGGACTGACCATCCATTATAATTCTAACCTATACAGACCAGGGACTGACCATCCATTATAATTCTAACCTATACAGACCAGGGACTGACCATCCATTATAATTCTAACCTATACAGACCAGGGACTGACCATCCATTATAATTCTAACCTATACAGACCAGGGACTGACCATCCATTATAATTCTAACCTATACAGACCAGGGACTGACCATCCATTATAATTCTAACCTATACAGACCAGGGACTGACCATCCATTATAATTCTAACCTATACAGACCAGGGACTGACCATCCATTATAATTCTAACCTATACAGACCAGGGACTGACCATCCATTATAATTCTAACCTATACAGACCAGGGACTGACCATCCATTATAATTCTAACCTATACAGACCAGGGACTGACCATCCATTATAATTCTAACCTATACAGACCAGGGACTGACCATCCATTATAATTCTAACCTATACAGACCAGGGACTGACCATCCATTATAATTCTAACCTATACAGACCAGGGACTGACCATCCATTATAATTCTAACCTATACAGACCAGGGACTGACCATCCATTATAATTCTAACCTATACAGACCAGGGACTGACCATCCATTATAATTCTAACCTATACAGACCAGGGACTGACCATCCATTATAATTCTAACCTATACAGACCAGGGACTGACCATCCATTATAATTCTAACCTATACAGACCAGGGACTGACCATCCATTATAATTCTAACCTATACAGACCAGGGACTGACCATCCATTATAATTCTAACCTATACAGACCAGGGACTGACCATCCATTATAATTCTAACCTATACAGACCAGGGACTGACCATCCATTATAATTCTAACCTATACAGACCAGGGACTGACCATCCATTATAATTCTAACCTATACAGACCAGGGACTGACCATCCATTATAATTCTAACCTATACAGACCAGGGACTGACCATCCATTATAATTCTAACCTATACAGACCAGGGACTGACCATCCATTATAATTCTAACCTATACAGACCAGGGACTGACCATCCATTATAATTCTAACCTATACAGACCAGGGACTGACCATCCATTATAATTCTAACCTATACAGACCAGGGACTGACCATCCATTATAATTCTAACCTATACAGACCAGGGACTGACCATCCATTATAATTCTAACCTATACAGACCAGGGACTGACCATCCATTATAATTCTAACCTATACAGACCAGGGACTGACCATCCATTATAATTCTAACCTATACAGACCAGGGACTGACCATCCATTATAATTCTAACCTATACAGACCAGGGACTGACCATCCATTATAATTCTAACCTATACAGACCAGGGACTGACCATCCATTATAATTCTAACCTATACAGACCAGGGACTGACCATCCATTATAACTCTAACCTATACAGACCAGGGACTGACCATCCATTATAATTCTAACCTATACAGACCAGGGACTGACCATCCATTATAATTCTAACCTATACAGACCAGGGACTGACCATCCATTATAATTCTAACCTATACAGACCAGGGACTGACCATCCATTATAATTCTAACCTATACAGACCAGGGACTGACCATCCATTATAATTCTAACCTATACAGACCAGGGACTGACCATCCATTATAATTCTAACCTATACAGACCAGGGACTGACCATCCATTATAATTCTAACCTATACAGACCAGGGACTGACCATCCATTATAATTCTAACCTATACAGACCAGGGACTGACCATCCATTATAATTCTAACCTATACAGACCAGGGACTGACCATCCATTATAATTCTAACCTATACAGACCAGGGACTGACCATCCATTATAATTCTAACCTATACAGACCAGGGACTGACCATCCATTATAATTCTAACCTATACAGACCAGGGACTGACCATCCATTATAATTCTAACCTATACAGACCAGGGACTGACCATCCATTATAATTCTAACCTATACAGACCAGGGACTGACCATCCATTATAATTCTAACCTATACAGACCAGGGACTGACCATCCATTATAATTCTAACCTATACAGACCAGGGACTGACCATCCATTATAATTCTAACCTATACAGACCAGGGACTGACCATCCATTATAATTCTAACCTATACAGACCAGGGACTGACCATCCATTATAATTCTAACCTATACAGACCAGGGACTGACCATCCATTATAATTCTAACCTATACAGACCAGGGACTGACCATCCATTATAATTCTAACCTATACAGACCAGGGACTGACCATCCATTATAATTCTAACCTATACAGACCAGGGACTGACCATCCATTATAATTCTAACCTATACAGACCAGGGACTGACCATCCATTATAATTCTAACCTATACAGACCAGGGACTGACCATCCATTATAATTCTAACCTATACAGACCAGGGACTGACCATCCATTATAATTCTAACCTATACAGACCAGGGACTGACCATCCATTATAATTCTAACCTATACAGACCAGGGACTGACCATCCATTATAATTCTAACCTATACAGACCAGGGACTGACCATCCATTATAATTCTAACCTATACAGACCAGGGACTGACCATCCATTATAATTCTAACCTATACAGACCAGGGACTGACCATCCATTATAATTCTAACCTATACAGACCAGGGACTGACCATCCATTATAATTCTAACCTATACAGACCAGGGACTGACCATCCATTATAATTCTAACCTATACAGACCAGGGACTGACCATCCATTATAATTCTAACCTATACAGACCAGGGACTGACCATCCATTATAATTCTAACCTATACAGACCAGGGACTGACCATCCATTATAATTCTAACCTATACAGACCAGGGACTGACCATCCATTATAATTCTAACCTATACAGACCAGGGACTGACCATCCATTATAATTCTAACCTATACAGACCAGGGACTGACCATCCATTATAATTCTAACCTATACAGACCAGGGACTGACCATCCATTATAATTCTAACCTATACAGACCAGGGACTGACCATCCATTATAATTCTAACCTATACAGACCAGGGACTGACCATCCATTATAATTCTAACCTATACAGACCAGGGACTGACCATCCATTATAATTCTAACCTATACAGACCAGGGACTGACCATCCATTATAATTCTAACCTATACAGACCAGGGACTGACCATCCATTATAATTCTAACCTATACAGACCAGGGACTGACCATCCATTATAATTCTAACCTATACAGACCAGGGACTGACCATCCATTATAATTCTAACCTATACAGACCAGGGACTGACCATCCATTATAATTCTAACCTATACAGACCAGGGACTGACCATCCATTATAATTCTAACCTATACAGACCAGGGACTGACCATCCATTATAATTCTAACCTATACAGACCAGGGACTGACCATCCATTATAATTCTAACCTATACAGACCAGGGACTGACCATCCATTATAATTCTAACCTATACAGACCAGGGACTGACCATCCATTATAATTCTAACCTATACAGACCAGGGACTGACCATCCATTATAATTCTAACCTATACAGACCAGGGACTGACCATCCATTATAATTCTAACCTATACAGACCAGGGACTGACCATCCATTATAATTCTAACCTATACAGACCAGGGACTGACCATCCATTATAATTCTAACCTATACAGACCAGGGACTGACCATCCATTATAATTCTAACCTATACAGACCAGGGACTGACCATCCATTATAATTCTAACCTATACAGACCAGGGACTGACCATCCATTATAATTCTAACCTATACAGACCAGGGACTGACCATCCATTATAATTCTAACCTATACAGACCAGGGACTGACCATCCATTATAATTCTAACCTATACAGACCAGGGACTGACCATCCATTATAATTCTAACCTATACAGACCAGGGACTGACCATCCATTATAATTCTAACCTATACAGACCAGGGACTGACCATCCATTATAATTCTAACCTATACAGACCAGGGACTGACCATCCATTATAATTCTAACCTATACAGACCAGGGACTGACCATCCATTATAATTCTAACCTATACAGACCAGGGACTGACCATCCATTATAATTCTAACCTATACAGACCAGGGACTGACCATCCATTATAATTCTAACCTATACAGACCAGGGACTGACCATCCATTATAATTCTAACCTATACAGACCAGGGACTGACCATCCATTATAATTCTAACCTATACAGACCAGGGACTGACCATCCATTATAATTCTAACCTATACAGACCAGGGACTGACCATCCATTATAATTCTAACCTATACAGACCAGGGACTGACCATCCATTATAATTCTAACCTATACAGACCAGGGACTGACCATCCATTATAATTCTAACCTATACAGACCAGGGACTGACCATCCATTATAATTCTAACCTATACAGACCAGGGACTGACCATCCATTATAATTCTAACCTATACAGACCAGGGACTGACCATCCATTATAATTCTAACCTATACAGACCAGGGACTGACCATCCATTATAATTCTAACCTATACAGACCAGGGACTGACCATCCATTATAATTCTAACCTATACAGACCAGGGACTGACCATCCATTATAATTCTAACCTATACAGACCAGGGACTGACCATCCATTATAATTCTAACCTATACAGACCAGGGACTGACCATCCATTATAATTCTAACCTATACAGACCAGGGACTGACCATCCATTATAATTCTAACCTATACAGACCAGGGACTGACCATCCATTATAATTCTAACCTATACAGACCAGGGACTGACCATCCATTATAATTCTAACCTATACAGACCAGGGACTGACCATCCATTATAATTCTAACCTATACAGACCAGGGACTGACCATCCATTATAATTCTAACCTATACAGACCAGGGACTGACCATCCATTATAATTCTAACCTATACAGACCAGGGACTGACCATCCATTATAATTCTAACCTATACAGACCAGGGACTGACCATCCATTATAATTCTAACCTATACAGACCAGGGACTGACCATCCATTATAATTCTAACCTATACAGACCAGGGACTGACCATCCATTATAATTCTAACCTATACAGACCAGGGACTGACCATCCATTATAATTCTAACCTATACAGACCAGGGACTGACCATCCATTATAATTCTAACCTATACAGACCAGGGACTGACCATCCATTATAATTCTAACCTATACAGACCAGGGACTGACCATCCATTATAATTCTAACCTATACAGACCAGGGACTGACCATCCATTATAATTCTAACCTATACAGACCAGGGACTGACCATCCATTATAATTCTAACCTATACAGACCAGGGACTGACCATCCATTATAATTCTAACCTATACAGACCAGGGACTGACCATCCATTATAATTCTAACCTATACAGACCAGGGACTGACCATCCATTATAATTCTAACCTATACAGACCAGGGACTGACCATCCATTATAATTCTAACCTATACAGACCAGGGACTGACCATCCATTATAATTCTAACCTATACAGACCAGGGACTGACCATCCATTATAATTCTAACCTATACAGACCAGGGACTGACCATCCATTATAATTCTAACCTATACAGACCAGGGACTGACCATCCATTATAATTCTAACCTATACAGACCAGGGACTGACCATCCATTATAATTCTAACCTATACAGACCAGGGACTGACCATCCATTATAATTCTAACCTATACAGACCAGGGACTGACCATCCATTATAATTCTAACCTATACAGACCAGGGACTGACCATCCATTATAATTCTAACCTATACAGACCAGGGACTGACCATCCATTATAATTCTAACCTATACAGACCAGGGACTGACCATCCATTATAATTCTAACCTATACAGACCAGGGACTGACCATCCATTATAATTCTAACCTATACAGACCAGGGACTGACCATCCATTATAATTCTAACCTATACAGACCAGGGACTGACCATCCATTATAATTCTAACCTATACAGACCAGGGACTGACCATCCATTATAATTCTAACCTATACAGACCAGGGACTGACCATCCATTATAATTCTAACCTATACAGACCAGGGACTGACCATCCATTATAATTCTAACCTATACAGACCAGGGACTGACCATCCATTATAATTCTAACCTATACAGACCAGGGACTGACCATCCATTATAATTCTAACCTATACAGACCAGGGACTGACCATCCATTATAATTCTAACCTATACAGACCAGGGACTGACCATCCATTATAATTCTAACCTATACAGACCAGGGACTGACCATCCATTATAATTCTAACCTATACAGACCAGGGACTGACCATCCATTATAATTCTAACCTATACAGACCAGGGACTGACCATCCATTATAATTCTAACCTATACAGACCAGGGACTGACCATCCATTATAATTCTAACCTATACAGACCAGGGACTGACCATCCATTATAATTCTAACCTATACAGACCAGGGACTGACCATCCATTATAATTCTAACCTATACAGACCAGGGACTGACCATCCATTATAATTCTAACCTATACAGACCAGGGACTGACCATCCATTATAATTCTAACCTATACAGACCAGGGACTGACCATCCATTATAATTCTAACCTATACAGACCAGGGACTGACCATCCATTATAATTCTAACCTATACAGACCAGGGACTGACCATCCATTATAATTCTAACCTATACAGACCAGGGACTGACCATCCATTATAATTCTAACCTATACAGACCAGGGACTGACCATCCATTATAATTCTAACCTATACAGACCAGGGACTGACCATCCATTATAATTCTAACCTATACAGACCAGGGACTGACCATCCATTATAATTCTAACCTATACAGACCAGGGACTGACCATCCATTATAATTCTAACCTATACAGACCAGGGACTGACCATCCATTATAATTCTAACCTATACAGACCAGGGACTGACCATCCATTATAATTCTAACCTATACAGACCAGGGACTGACCATCCATTATAATTCTAACCTATACAGACCAGGGACTGACCATCCATTATAATTCTAACCTATACAGACCAGGGACTGACCATCCATTATAATTCTAACCTATACAGACCAGGGACTGACCATCCATTATAATTCTAACCTATACAGACCAGGGACTGACCATCCATTATAATTCTAACCTATACAGACCAGGGACTGACCATCCATTATAATTCTAACCTATACAGACCAGGGACTGACCATCCATTATAATTCTAACCTATACAGACCAGGGACTGACCATCCATTATAATTCTAACCTATACAGACCAGGGACTGACCATCCATTATAATTCTAACCTATACAGACCAGGGACTGACCATCCATTATAATTCTAACCTATACAGACCAGGGACTGACCATCCATTATAATTCTAACCTATACAGACCAGGGACTGACCATCCATTATAATTCTAACCTATACAGACCAGGGACTGACCATCCATTATAATTCTAACCTATACAGACCAGGGACTGACCATCCATTATAATTCTAACCTATACAGACCAGGGACTGACCATCCATTATAATTCTAACCTATACAGACCAGGGACTGACCATCCATTATAATTCTAACCTATACAGACCAGGGACTGACCATCCATTATAATTCTAACCTATACAGACCAGGGACTGACCATCCATTATAATTCTAACCTATACAGACCAGGGACTGACCATCCATTATAATTCTAACCTATACAGACCAGGGACTGACCATCCATTATAATTCTAACCTATACAGACCAGGGACTGACCATCCATTATAATTCTAACCTATACAGACCAGGGACTGACCATCCATTATAATTCTAACCTATACAGACCAGGGACTGACCATCCATTATAATTCTAACCTATACAGACCAGGGACTGACCATCCATTATAATTCTAACCTATACAGACCAGGGACTGACCATCCATTATAATTCTAACCTATACAGACCAGGGACTGACCATCCATTATAATTCTAACCTATACAGACCAGGGACTGACCATCCATTATAATTCTAACCTATACAGACCAGGGACTGACCATCCATTATAATTCTAACCTATACAGACCAGGGACTGACCATCCATTATAATTCTAACCTATACAGACCAGGGACTGACCATCCATTATAATTCTAACCTATACAGACCAGGGACTGACCATCCATTATAATTCTAACCTATACAGACCAGGGACTGACCATCCATTATAATTCTAACCTATACAGACCAGGGACTGACCATCCATTATAATTCTAACCTATACAGACCAGGGACTGACCATCCATTATAATTCTAACCTATACAGACCAGGGACTGACCATCCATTATAATTCTAACCTATACAGACCAGGGACTGACCATCCATTATAATTCTAACCTATACAGACCAGGGACTGACCATCCATTATAATTCTAACCTATACAGACCAGGGACTGACCATCCATTATAATTCTAACCTATACAGACCAGGGACTGACCATCCATTATAATTCTAACCTATACAGACCAGGGACTGACCATCCATTATAATTCTAACCTATACAGACCAGGGACTGACCATCCATTATAATTCTAACCTATACAGACCAGGGACTGACCATCCATTATAATTCTAACCTATACAGACCAGGGACTGACCATCCATTATAATTCTAACCTATACAGACCAGGGACTGACCATCCATTATAATTCTAACCTATACAGACCAGGGACTGACCATCCATTATAATTCTAACCTATACAGACCAGGGACTGACCATCCATTATAATTCTAACCTATACAGACCAGGGACTGACCATCCATTATAATTCTAACCTATACAGACCAGGGACTGACCATCCATTATAATTCTAACCTATACAGACCAGGGACTGACCATCCATTATAATTCTAACCTATACAGACCAGGGACTGACCATCCATTATAATTCTAACCTATACAGACCAGGGACTGACCATCCATTATAATTCTAACCTATACAGACCAGGGACTGACCATCCATTATAATTCTAACCTATACAGACCAGGGACTGACCATCCATTATAATTCTAACCTATACAGACCAGGGACTGACCATCCATTATAATTCTAACCTATACAGACCAGGGACTGACCATCCATTATAATTCTAACCTATACAGACCAGGGACTGACCATCCATTATAATTCTAACCTATACAGACCAGGGACTGACCATCCATTATAATTCTAACCTATACAGACCAGGGACTGACCATCCATTATAATTCTAACCTATACAGACCAGGGACTGACCATCCATTATAATTCTAACCTATACAGACCAGGGACTGACCATCCATTATAATTCTAACCTATACAGACCAGGGACTGACCATCCATTATAATTCTAACCTATACAGACCAGGGACTGACCATCCATTATAATTCTAACCTATACAGACCAGGGACTGACCATCCATTATAATTCTAACCTATACAGACCAGGGACTGACCATCCATTATAATTCTAACCTATACAGACCAGGGACTGACCATCCATTATAATTCTAACCTATACAGACCAGGGACTGACCATCCATTATAATTCTAACCTATACAGACCAGGGACTGACCATCCATTATAATTCTAACCTATACAGACCAGGGACTGACCATCCATTATAATTCTAACCTATACAGACCAGGGACTGACCATCCATTATAATTCTAACCTATACAGACCAGGGACTGACCATCCATTATAATTCTAACCTATACAGACCAGGGACTGACCATCCATTATAATTCTAACCTATACAGACCAGGGACTGACCATCCATTATAATTCTAACCTATACAGACCAGGGACTGACCATCCATTATAATTCTAACCTATACAGACCAGGGACTGACCATCCATTATAATTCTAACCTATACAGACCAGGGACTGACCATCCATTATAATTCTAACCTATACAGACCAGGGACTGACCATCCATTATAATTCTAACCTATACAGACCAGGGACTGACCATCCATTATAATTCTAACCTATACAGACCAGGGACTGACCATCCATTATAATTCTAACCTATACAGACCAGGGACTGACCATCCATTATAATTCTAACCTATACAGACCAGGGACTGACCATCCATTATAATTCTAACCTATACAGACCAGGGACTGACCATCCATTATAATTCTAACCTATACAGACCAGGGACTGACCATCCATTATAATTCTAACCTATACAGACCAGGGACTGACCATCCATTATAATTCTAACCTATACAGACCAGGGACTGACCATCCATTATAATTCTAACCTATACAGACCAGGGACTGACCATCCATTATAATTCTAACCTATACAGACCAGGGACTGACCATCCATTATAATTCTAACCTATACAGACCAGGGACTGACCATCCATTATAATTCTAACCTATACAGACCAGGGACTGACCATCCATTATAATTCTAACCTATACAGACCAGGGACTGACCATCCATTATAATTCTAACCTATACAGACCAGGGACTGACCATCCATTATAATTCTAACCTATACAGACCAGGGACTGACCATCCATTATAATTCTAACCTATACAGACCAGGGACTGACCATCCATTATAATTCTAACCTATACAGACCAGGGACTGACCATCCATTATAATTCTAACCTATACAGACCAGGGACTGACCATCCATTATAATTCTAACCTATACAGACCAGGGACTGACCATCCATTATAATTCTAACCTATACAGACCAGGGACTGACCATCCATTATAATTCTAACCTATACAGACCAGGGACTGACCATCCATTATAATTCTAACCTATACAGACCAGGGACTGACCATCCATTATAATTCTAACCTATACAGACCAGGGACTGACCATCCATTATAATTCTAACCTATACAGACCAGGGACTGACCATCCATTATAATTCTAACCTATACAGACCAGGGACTGACCATCCATTATAATTCTAACCTATACAGACCAGGGACTGACCATCCATTATAATTCTAACCTATACAGACCAGGGACTGACCATCCATTATAATTCTAACCTATACAGACCAGGGACTGACCATCCATTATAATTCTAACCTATACAGACCAGGGACTGACCATCCATTATAATTCTAACCTATACAGACCAGGGACTGACCATCCATTATAATTCTAACCTATACAGACCAGGGACTGACCATCCATTATAATTCTAACCTATACAGACCAGGGACTGACCATCCATTATAATTCTAACCTATACAGACCAGGGACTGACCATCCATTATAATTCTAACCTATACAGACCAGGGACTGACCATCCATTATAATTCTAACCTATACAGACCAGGGACTGACCATCCATTATAATTCTAACCTATACAGACCAGGGACTGACCATCCATTATAATTCTAACCTATACAGACCAGGGACTGACCATCCATTATAATTCTAACCTATACAGACCAGGGACTGACCATCCATTATAATTCTAACCTATACAGACCAGGGACTGACCATCCATTATAATTCTAACCTATACAGACCAGGGACTGACCATCCATTATAATTCTAACCTATACAGACCAGGGACTGACCATCCATTATAATTCTAACCTATACAGACCAGGGACTGACCATCCATTATAATTCTAACCTATACAGACCAGGGACTGACCATCCATTATAATTCTAACCTATACAGACCAGGGACTGACCATCCATTATAATTCTAACCTATACAGACCAGGGACTGACCATCCATTATAATTCTAACCTATACAGACCAGGGACTGACCATCCATTATAATTCTAACCTATACAGACCAGGGACTGACCATCCATTATAATTCTAACCTATACAGACCAGGGACTGACCATCCATTATAATTCTAACCTATACAGACCAGGGACTGACCATCCATTATAATTCTAACCTATACAGACCAGGGACTGACCATCCATTATAATTCTAACCTATACAGACCAGGGACTGACCATCCATTATAATTCTAACCTATACAGACCAGGGACTGACCATCCATTATAATTCTAACCTATACAGACCAGGGACTGACCATCCATTATAATTCTAACCTATACAGACCAGGGACTGACCATCCATTATAATTCTAACCTATACAGACCAGGGACTGACCATCCATTATAATTCTAACCTATACAGACCAGGGACTGACCATCCATTATAATTCTAACCTATACAGACCAGGGACTGACCATCCATTATAATTCTAACCTATACAGACCAGGGACTGACCATCCATTATAATTCTAACCTATACAGACCAGGGACTGACCATCCATTATAATTCTAACCTATACAGACCAGGGACTGACCATCCATTATAATTCTAACCTATACAGACCAGGGACTGACCATCCATTATAATTCTAACCTATACAGACCAGGGACTGACCATCCATTATAATTCTAACCTATACAGACCAGGGACTGACCATCCATTATAATTCTAACCTATACAGACCAGGGACTGACCATCCATTATAATTCTAACCTATACAGACCAGGGACTGACCATCCATTATAATTCTAACCTATACAGACCAGGGACTGACCATCCATTATAATTCTAACCTATACAGACCAGGGACTGACCATCCATTATAATTCTAACCTATACAGACCAGGGACTGACCATCCATTATAATTCTAACCTATACAGACCAGGGACTGACCATCCATTATAATTCTAACCTATACAGACCAGGGACTGACCATCCATTATAATTCTAACCTATACAGACCAGGGACTGACCATCCATTATAATTCTAACCTATACAGACCAGGGACTGACCATCCATTATAATTCTAACCTATACAGACCAGGGACTGACCATCCATTATAATTCTAACCTATACAGACCAGGGACTGACCATCCATTATAATTCTAACCTATACAGACCAGGGACTGACCATCCATTATAATTCTAACCTATACAGACCAGGGACTGACCATCCATTATAATTCTAACCTATACAGACCAGGGACTGACCATCCATTATAATTCTAACCTATACAGACCAGGGACTGACCATCCATTATAATTCTAACCTATACAGACCAGGGACTGACCATCCATTATAATTCTAACCTATACAGACCAGGGACTGACCATCCATTATAATTCTAACCTATACAGACCAGGGACTGACCATCCATTATAATTCTAACCTATACAGACCAGGGACTGACCATCCATTATAATTCTAACCTATACAGACCAGGGACTGACCATCCATTATAATTCTAACCTATACAGACCAGGGACTGACCATCCATTATAATTCTAACCTATACAGACCAGGGACTGACCATCCATTATAATTCTAACCTATACAGACCAGGGACTGACCATCCATTATAATTCTAACCTATACAGACCAGGGACTGACCATCCATTATAATTCTAACCTATACAGACCAGGGACTGACCATCCATTATAATTCTAACCTATACAGACCAGGGACTGACCATCCATTATAATTCTAACCTATACAGACCAGGGACTGACCATCCATTATAATTCTAACCTATACAGACCAGGGACTGACCATCCATTATAATTCTAACCTATACAGACCAGGGACTGACCATCCATTATAATTCTAACCTATACAGACCAGGGACTGACCATCCATTATAATTCTAACCTATACAGACCAGGGACTGACCATCCATTATAATTCTAACCTATACAGACCAGGGACTGACCATCCATTATAATTCTAACCTATACAGACCAGGGACTGACCATCCATTATAATTCTAACCTATACAGACCAGGGACTGACCATCCATTATAATTCTAACCTATACAGACCAGGGACTGACCATCCATTATAATTCTAACCTATACAGACCAGGGACTGACCATCCATTATAATTCTAACCTATACAGACCAGGGACTGACCATCCATTATAATTCTAACCTATACAGACCAGGGACTGACCATCCATTATAATTCTAACCTATACAGACCAGGGACTGACCATCCATTATAATTCTAACCTATACAGACCAGGGACTGACCATCCATTATAATTCTAACCTATACAGACCAGGGACTGACCATCCATTATAATTCTAACCTATACAGACCAGGGACTGACCATCCATTATAATTCTAACCTATACAGACCAGGGACTGACCATCCATTATAATTCTAACCTATACAGACCAGGGACTGACCATCCATTATAATTCTAACCTATACAGACCAGGGACTGACCATCCATTATAATTCTAACCTATACAGACCAGGGACTGACCATCCATTATAATTCTAACCTATACAGACCAGGGACTGACCATCCATTATAATTCTAACCTATACAGACCAGGGACTGACCATCCATTATAATTCTAACCTATACAGACCAGGGACTGACCATCCATTATAATTCTAACCTATACAGACCAGGGACTGACCATCCATTATAATTCTAACCTATACAGACCAGGGACTGACCATCCATTATAATTCTAACCTATACAGACCAGGGACTGACCATCCATTATAATTCTAACCTATACAGACCAGGGACTGACCATCCATTATAATTCTAACCTATACAGACCAGGGACTGACCATCCATTATAATTCTAACCTATACAGACCAGGGACTGACCATCCATTATAATTCTAACCTATACAGACCAGGGACTGACCATCCATTATAATTCTAACCTATACAGACCAGGGACTGACCATCCATTATAATTCTAACCTATACAGACCAGGGACTGACCATCCATTATAATTCTAACCTATACAGACCAGGGACTGACCATCCATTATAATTCTAACCTATACAGACCAGGGACTGACCATCCATTATAATTCTAACCTATACAGACCAGGGACTGACCATCCATTATAATTCTAACCTATACAGACCAGGGACTGACCATCCATTATAATTCTAACCTATACAGACCAGGGACTGACCATCCATTATAATTCTAACCTATACAGACCAGGGACTGACCATCCATTATAATTCTAACCTATACAGACCAGGGACTGACCATCCATTATAATTCTAACCTATACAGACCAGGGACTGACCATCCATTATAATTCTAACCTATACAGACCAGGGACTGACCATCCATTATAATTCTAACCTATACAGACCAGGGACTGACCATCCATTATAATTCTAACCTATACAGACCAGGGACTGACCATCCATTATAATTCTAACCTATACAGACCAGGGACTGACCATCCATTATAATTCTAACCTATACAGACCAGGGACTGACCATCCATTATAATTCTAACCTATACAGACCAGGGACTGACCATCCATTATAATTCTAACCTATACAGACCAGGGACTGACCATCCATTATAATTCTAACCTATACAGACCAGGGACTGACCATCCATTATAATTCTAACCTATACAGACCAGGGACTGACCATCCATTATAATTCTAACCTATACAGACCAGGGACTGACCATCCATTATAATTCTAACCTATACAGACCAGGGACTGACCATCCATTATAATTCTAACCTATACAGACCAGGGACTGACCATCCATTATAATTCTAACCTATACAGACCAGGGACTGACCATCCATTATAATTCTAACCTATACAGACCAGGGACTGACCATCCATTATAATTCTAACCTATACAGACCAGGGACTGACCATCCATTATAATTCTAACCTATACAGACCAGGGACTGACCATCCATTATAATTCTAACCTATACAGACCAGGGACTGACCATCCATTATAATTCTAACCTATACAGACCAGGGACTGACCATCCATTATAATTCTAACCTATACAGACCAGGGACTGACCATCCATTATAATTCTAACCTATACAGACCAGGGACTGACCATCCATTATAATTCTAACCTATACAGACCAGGGACTGACCATCCATTATAATTCTAACCTATACAGACCAGGGACTGACCATCCATTATAATTCTAACCTATACAGACCAGGGACTGACCATCCATTATAATTCTAACCTATACAGACCAGGGACTGACCATCCATTATAATTCTAACCTATACAGACCAGGGACTGACCATCCATTATAATTCTAACCTATACAGACCAGGGACTGACCATCCATTATAATTCTAACCTATACAGACCAGGGACTGACCATCCATTATAATTCTAACCTATACAGACCAGGGACTGACCATCCATTATAATTCTAACCTATACAGACCAGGGACTGACCATCCATTATAATTCTAACCTATACAGACCAGGGACTGACCATCCATTATAATTCTAACCTATACAGACCAGGGACTGACCATCCATTATAATTCTAACCTATACAGACCAGGGACTGACCATCCATTATAATTCTAACCTATACAGACCAGGGACTGACCATCCATTATAATTCTAACCTATACAGACCAGGGACTGACCATCCATTATAATTCTAACCTATACAGACCAGGGACTGACCATCCATTATAATTCTAACCTATACAGACCAGGGACTGACCATCCATTATAATTCTAACCTATACAGACCAGGGACTGACCATCCATTATAATTCTAACCTATACAGACCAGGGACTGACCATCCATTATAATTCTAACCTATACAGACCAGGGACTGACCATCCATTATAATTCTAACCTATACAGACCAGGGACTGACCATCCATTATAATTCTAACCTATACAGACCAGGGACTGACCATCCATTATAATTCTAACCTATACAGACCAGGGACTGACCATCCATTATAATTCTAACCTATACAGACCAGGGACTGACCATCCATTATAATTCTAACCTATACAGACCAGGGACTGACCATCCATTATAATTCTAACCTATACAGACCAGGGACTGACCATCCATTATAATTCTAACCTATACAGACCAGGGACTGACCATCCATTATAATTCTAACCTATACAGACCAGGGACTGACCATCCATTATAATTCTAACCTATACAGACCAGGGACTGACCATCCATTATAATTCTAACCTATACAGACCAGGGACTGACCATCCATTATAATTCTAACCTATACAGACCAGGGACTGACCATCCATTATAATTCTAACCTATACAGACCAGGGACTGACCATCCATTATAATTCTAACCTATACAGACCAGGGACTGACCATCCATTATAATTCTAACCTATACAGACCAGGGACTGACCATCCATTATAATTCTAACCTATACAGACCAGGGACTGACCATCCATTATAATTCTAACCTATACAGACCAGGGACTGACCATCCATTATAATTCTAACCTATACAGACCAGGGACTGACCATCCATTATAATTCTAACCTATACAGACCAGGGACTGACCATCCATTATAATTCTAACCTATACAGACCAGGGACTGACCATCCATTATAATTCTAACCTATACAGACCAGGGACTGACCATCCATTATAATTCTAACCTATACAGACCAGGGACTGACCATCCATTATAATTCTAACCTATACAGACCAGGGACTGACCATCCATTATAATTCTAACCTATACAGACCAGGGACTGACCATCCATTATAATTCTAACCTATACAGACCAGGGACTGACCATCCATTATAATTCTAACCTATACAGACCAGGGACTGACCATCCATTATAATTCTAACCTATACAGACCAGGGACTGACCATCCATTATAATTCTAACCTATACAGACCAGGGACTGACCATCCATTATAATTCTAACCTATACAGACCAGGGACTGACCATCCATTATAATTCTAACCTATACAGACCAGGGACTGACCATCCATTATAATTCTAACCTATACAGACCAGGGACTGACCATCCATTATAATTCTAACCTATACAGACCAGGGACTGACCATCCATTATAATTCTAACCTATACAGACCAGGGACTGACCATCCATTATAATTCTAACCTATACAGACCAGGGACTGACCATCCATTATAATTCTAACCTATACAGACCAGGGACTGACCATCCATTATAATTCTAACCTATACAGACCAGGGACTGACCATCCATTATAATTCTAACCTATACAGACCAGGGACTGACCATCCATTATAATTCTAACCTATACAGACCAGGGACTGACCATCCATTATAATTCTAACCTATACAGACCAGGGACTGACCATCCATTATAATTCTAACCTATACAGACCAGGGACTGACCATCCATTATAATTCTAACCTATACAGACCAGGGACTGACCATCCATTATAATTCTAACCTATACAGACCAGGGACTGACCATCCATTATAATTCTAACCTATACAGACCAGGGACTGACCATCCATTATAATTCTAACCTATACAGACCAGGGACTGACCATCCATTATAATTCTAACCTATACAGACCAGGGACTGACCATCCATTATAATTCTAACCTATACAGACCAGGGACTGACCATCCATTATAATTCTAACCTATACAGACCAGGGACTGACCATCCATTATAATTCTAACCTATACAGACCAGGGACTGACCATCCATTATAATTCTAACCTATACAGACCAGGGACTGACCATCCATTATAATTCTAACCTATACAGACCAGGGACTGACCATCCATTATAATTCTAACCTATACAGACCAGGGACTGACCATCCATTATAATTCTAACCTATACAGACCAGGGACTGACCATCCATTATAATTCTAACCTATACAGACCAGGGACTGACCATCCATTATAATTCTAACCTATACAGACCAGGGACTGACCATCCATTATAATTCTAACCTATACAGACCAGGGACTGACCATCCATTATAATTCTAACCTATACAGACCAGGGACTGACCATCCATTATAATTCTAACCTATACAGACCAGGGACTGACCATCCATTATAATTCTAACCTATACAGACCAGGGACTGACCATCCATTATAATTCTAACCTATACAGACCAGGGACTGACCATCCATTATAATTCTAACCTATACAGACCAGGGACTGACCATCCATTATAATTCTAACCTATACAGACCAGGGACTGACCATCCATTATAATTCTAACCTATACAGACCAGGGACTGACCATCCATTATAATTCTAACCTATACAGACCAGGGACTGACCATCCATTATAATTCTAACCTATACAGACCAGGGACTGACCATCCATTATAATTCTAACCTATACAGACCAGGGACTGACCATCCATTATAATTCTAACCTATACAGACCAGGGACTGACCATCCATTATAATTCTAACCTATACAGACCAGGGACTGACCATCCATTATAATTCTAACCTATACAGACCAGGGACTGACCATCCATTATAATTCTAACCTATACAGACCAGGGACTGACCATCCATTATAATTCTAACCTATACAGACCAGGGACTGACCATCCATTATAATTCTAACCTATACAGACCAGGGACTGACCATCCATTATAATTCTAACCTATACAGACCAGGGACTGACCATCCATTATAATTCTAACCTATACAGACCAGGGACTGACCATCCATTATAATTCTAACCTATACAGACCAGGGACTGACCATCCATTATAATTCTAACCTATACAGACCAGGGACTGACCATCCATTATAATTCTAACCTATACAGACCAGGGACTGACCATCCATTATAATTCTAACCTATACAGACCAGGGACTGACCATCCATTATAATTCTAACCTATACAGACCAGGGACTGACCATCCATTATAATTCTAACCTATACAGACCAGGGACTGACCATCCATTATAATTCTAACCTATACAGACCAGGGACTGACCATCCATTATAATTCTAACCTATACAGACCAGGGACTGACCATCCATTATAATTCTAACCTATACAGACCAGGGACTGACCATCCATTATAATTCTAACCTATACAGACCAGGGACTGACCATCCATTATAATTCTAACCTATACAGACCAGGGACTGACCATCCATTATAATTCTAACCTATACAGACCAGGGACTGACCATCCATTATAATTCTAACCTATACAGACCAGGGACTGACCATCCATTATAATTCTAACCTATACAGACCAGGGACTGACCATCCATTATAATTCTAACCTATACAGACCAGGGACTGACCATCCATTATAATTCTAACCTATACAGACCAGGGACTGACCATCCATTATAATTCTAACCTATACAGACCAGGGACTGACCATCCATTATAATTCTAACCTATACAGACCAGGGACTGACCATCCATTATAATTCTAACCTATACAGACCAGGGACTGACCATCCATTATAATTCTAACCTATACAGACCAGGGACTGACCATCCATTATAATTCTAACCTATACAGACCAGGGACTGACCATCCATTATAATTCTAACCTATACAGACCAGGGACTGACCATCCATTATAATTCTAACCTATACAGACCAGGGACTGACCATCCATTATAATTCTAACCTATACAGACCAGGGACTGACCATCCATTATAATTCTAACCTATACAGACCAGGGACTGACCATCCATTATAATTCTAACCTATACAGACCAGGGACTGACCATCCATTATAATTCTAACCTATACAGACCAGGGACTGACCATCCATTATAATTCTAACCTATACAGACCAGGGACTGACCATCCATTATAATTCTAACCTATACAGACCAGGGACTGACCATCCATTATAATTCTAACCTATACAGACCAGGGACTGACCATCCATTATAATTCTAACCTATACAGACCAGGGACTGACCATCCATTATAATTCTAACCTATACAGACCAGGGACTGACCATCCATTATAATTCTAACCTATACAGACCAGGGACTGACCATCCATTATAATTCTAACCTATACAGACCAGGGACTGACCATCCATTATAATTCTAACCTATACAGACCAGGGACTGACCATCCATTATAATTCTAACCTATACAGACCAGGGACTGACCATCCATTATAATTCTAACCTATACAGACCAGGGACTGACCATCCATTATAATTCTAACCTATACAGACCAGGGACTGACCATCCATTATAATTCTAACCTATACAGACCAGGGACTGACCATCCATTATAATTCTAACCTATACAGACCAGGGACTGACCATCCATTATAATTCTAACCTATACAGACCAGGGACTGACCATCCATTATAATTCTAACCTATACAGACCAGGGACTGACCATCCATTATAATTCTAACCTATACAGACCAGGGACTGACCATCCATTATAATTCTAACCTATACAGACCAGGGACTGACCATCCATTATAATTCTAACCTATACAGACCAGGGACTGACCATCCATTATAATTCTAACCTATACAGACCAGGGACTGACCATCCATTATAATTCTAACCTATACAGACCAGGGACTGACCATCCATTATAATTCTAACCTATACAGACCAGGGACTGACCATCCATTATAATTCTAACCTATACAGACCAGGGACTGACCATCCATTATAATTCTAACCTATACAGACCAGGGACTGACCATCCATTATAATTCTAACCTATACAGACCAGGGACTGACCATCCATTATAATTCTAACCTATACAGACCAGGGACTGACCATCCATTATAATTCTAACCTATACAGACCAGGGACTGACCATCCATTATAATTCTAACCTATACAGACCAGGGACTGACCATCCATTATAATTCTAACCTATACAGACCAGGGACTGACCATCCATTATAATTCTAACCTATACAGACCAGGGACTGACCATCCATTATAATTCTAACCTATACAGACCAGGGACTGACCATCCATTATAATTCTAACCTATACAGACCAGGGACTGACCATCCATTATAATTCTAACCTATACAGACCAGGGACTGACCATCCATTATAATTCTAACCTATACAGACCAGGGACTGACCATCCATTATAATTCTAACCTATACAGACCAGGGACTGACCATCCATTATAATTCTAACCTATACAGACCAGGGACTGACCATCCATTATAATTCTAACCTATACAGACCAGGGACTGACCATCCATTATAATTCTAACCTATACAGACCAGGGACTGACCATCCATTATAATTCTAACCTATACAGACCAGGGACTGACCATCCATTATAATTCTAACCTATACAGACCAGGGACTGACCATCCATTATAATTCTAACCTATACAGACCAGGGACTGACCATCCATTATAATTCTAACCTATACAGACCAGGGACTGACCATCCATTATAATTCTAACCTATACAGACCAGGGACTGACCATCCATTATAATTCTAACCTATACAGACCAGGGACTGACCATCCATTATAATTCTAACCTATACAGACCAGGGACTGACCATCCATTATAATTCTAACCTATACAGACCAGGGACTGACCATCCATTATAATTCTAACCTATACAGACCAGGGACTGACCATCCATTATAATTCTAACCTATACAGACCAGGGACTGACCATCCATTATAATTCTAACCTATACAGACCAGGGACTGACCATCCATTATAATTCTAACCTATACAGACCAGGGACTGACCATCCATTATAATTCTAACCTATACAGACCAGGGACTGACCATCCATTATAATTCTAACCTATACAGACCAGGGACTGACCATCCATTATAATTCTAACCTATACAGACCAGGGACTGACCATCCATTATAATTCTAACCTATACAGACCAGGGACTGACCATCCATTATAATTCTAACCTATACAGACCAGGGACTGACCATCCATTATAATTCTAACCTATACAGACCAGGGACTGACCATCCATTATAATTCTAACCTATACAGACCAGGGACTGACCATCCATTATAATTCTAACCTATACAGACCAGGGACTGACCATCCATTATAATTCTAACCTATACAGACCAGGGACTGACCATCCATTATAATTCTAACCTATACAGACCAGGGACTGACCATCCATTATAATTCTAACCTATACAGACCAGGGACTGACCATCCATTATAATTCTAACCTATACAGACCAGGGACTGACCATCCATTATAATTCTAACCTATACAGACCAGGGACTGACCATCCATTATAATTCTAACCTATACAGACCAGGGACTGACCATCCATTATAATTCTAACCTATACAGACCAGGGACTGACCATCCATTATAATTCTAACCTATACAGACCAGGGACTGACCATCCATTATAATTCTAACCTATACAGACCAGGGACTGACCATCCATTATAATTCTAACCTATACAGACCAGGGACTGACCATCCATTATAATTCTAACCTATACAGACCAGGGACTGACCATCCATTATAATTCTAACCTATACAGACCAGGGACTGACCATCCATTATAATTCTAACCTATACAGACCAGGGACTGACCATCCATTATAATTCTAACCTATACAGACCAGGGACTGACCATCCATTATAATTCTAACCTATACAGACCAGGGACTGACCATCCATTATAATTCTAACCTATACAGACCAGGGACTGACCATCCATTATAATTCTAACCTATACAGACCAGGGACTGACCATCCATTATAATTCTAACCTATACAGACCAGGGACTGACCATCCATTATAATTCTAACCTATACAGACCAGGGACTGACCATCCATTATAATTCTAACCTATACAGACCAGGGACTGACCATCCATTATAATTCTAACCTATACAGACCAGGGACTGACCATCCATTATAATTCTAACCTATACAGACCAGGGACTGACCATCCATTATAATTCTAACCTATACAGACCAGGGACTGACCATCCATTATAATTCTAACCTATACAGACCAGGGACTGACCATCCATTATAATTCTAACCTATACAGACCAGGGACTGACCATCCATTATAATTCTAACCTATACAGACCAGGGACTGACCATCCATTATAATTCTAACCTATACAGACCAGGGACTGACCATCCATTATAATTCTAACCTATACAGACCAGGGACTGACCATCCATTATAATTCTAACCTATACAGACCAGGGACTGACCATCCATTATAATTCTAACCTATACAGACCAGGGACTGACCATCCATTATAATTCTAACCTATACAGACCAGGGACTGACCATCCATTATAATTCTAACCTATACAGACCAGGGACTGACCATCCATTATAATTCTAACCTATACAGACCAGGGACTGACCATCCATTATAATTCTAACCTATACAGACCAGGGACTGACCATCCATTATAATTCTAACCTATACAGACCAGGGACTGACCATCCATTATAATTCTAACCTATACAGACCAGGGACTGACCATCCATTATAATTCTAACCTATACAGACCAGGGACTGACCATCCATTATAATTCTAACCTATACAGACCAGGGACTGACCATCCATTATAATTCTAACCTATACAGACCAGGGACTGACCATCCATTATAATTCTAACCTATACAGACCAGGGACTGACCATCCATTATAATTCTAACCTATACAGACCAGGGACTGACCATCCATTATAATTCTAACCTATACAGACCAGGGACTGACCATCCATTATAATTCTAACCTATACAGACCAGGGACTGACCATCCATTATAATTCTAACCTATACAGACCAGGGACTGACCATCCATTATAATTCTAACCTATACAGACCAGGGACTGACCATCCATTATAATTCTAACCTATACAGACCAGGGACTGACCATCCATTATAATTCTAACCTATACAGACCAGGGACTGACCATCCATTATAATTCTAACCTATACAGACCAGGGACTGACCATCCATTATAATTCTAACCTATACAGACCAGGGACTGACCATCCATTATAATTCTAACCTATACAGACCAGGGACTGACCATCCATTATAATTCTAACCTATACAGACCAGGGACTGACCATCCATTATAATTCTAACCTATACAGACCAGGGACTGACCATCCATTATAATTCTAACCTATACAGACCAGGGACTGACCATCCATTATAATTCTAACCTATACAGACCAGGGACTGACCATCCATTATAATTCTAACCTATACAGACCAGGGACTGACCATCCATTATAATTCTAACCTATACAGACCAGGGACTGACCATCCATTATAATTCTAACCTATACAGACCAGGGACTGACCATCCATTATAATTCTAACCTATACAGACCAGGGACTGACCATCCATTATAATTCTAACCTATACAGACCAGGGACTGACCATCCATTATAATTCTAACCTATACAGACCAGGGACTGACCATCCATTATAATTCTAACCTATACAGACCAGGGACTGACCATCCATTATAATTCTAACCTATACAGACCAGGGACTGACCATCCATTATAATTCTAACCTATACAGACCAGGGACTGACCATCCATTATAATTCTAACCTATACAGACCAGGGACTGACCATCCATTATAATTCTAACCTATACAGACCAGGGACTGACCATCCATTATAATTCTAACCTATACAGACCAGGGACTGACCATCCATTATAATTCTAACCTATACAGACCAGGGACTGACCATCCATTATAATTCTAACCTATACAGACCAGGGACTGACCATCCATTATAATTCTAACCTATACAGACCAGGGACTGACCATCCATTATAATTCTAACCTATACAGACCAGGGACTGACCATCCATTATAATTCTAACCTATACAGACCAGGGACTGACCATCCATTATAATTCTAACCTATACAGACCAGGGACTGACCATCCATTATAATTCTAACCTATACAGACCAGGGACTGACCATCCATTATAATTCTAACCTATACAGACCAGGGACTGACCATCCATTATAATTCTAACCTATACAGACCAGGGACTGACCATCCATTATAATTCTAACCTATACAGACCAGGGACTGACCATCCATTATAATTCTAACCTATACAGACCAGGGACTGACCATCCATTATAATTCTAACCTATACAGACCAGGGACTGACCATCCATTATAATTCTAACCTATACAGACCAGGGACTGACCATCCATTATAATTCTAACCTATACAGACCAGGGACTGACCATCCATTATAATTCTAACCTATACAGACCAGGGACTGACCATCCATTATAATTCTAACCTATACAGACCAGGGACTGACCATCCATTATAATTCTAACCTATACAGACCAGGGACTGACCATCCATTATAATTCTAACCTATACAGACCAGGGACTGACCATCCATTATAATTCTAACCTATACAGACCAGGGACTGACCATCCATTATAATTCTAACCTATACAGACCAGGGACTGACCATCCATTATAATTCTAACCTATACAGACCAGGGACTGACCATCCATTATAATTCTAACCTATACAGACCAGGGACTGACCATCCATTATAATTCTAACCTATACAGACCAGGGACTGACCATCCATTATAATTCTAACCTATACAGACCAGGGACTGACCATCCATTATAATTCTAACCTATACAGACCAGGGACTGACCATCCATTATAATTCTAACCTATACAGACCAGGGACTGACCATCCATTATAATTCTAACCTATACAGACCAGGGACTGACCATCCATTATAATTCTAACCTATACAGACCAGGGACTGACCATCCATTATAATTCTAACCTATACAGACCAGGGACTGACCATCCATTATAATTCTAACCTATACAGACCAGGGACTGACCATCCATTATAATTCTAACCTATACAGACCAGGGACTGACCATCCATTATAATTCTAACCTATACAGACCAGGGACTGACCATCCATTATAATTCTAACCTATACAGACCAGGGACTGACCATCCATTATAATTCTAACCTATACAGACCAGGGACTGACCATCCATTATAATTCTAACCTATACAGACCAGGGACTGACCATCCATTATAATTCTAACCTATACAGACCAGGGACTGACCATCCATTATAATTCTAACCTATACAGACCAGGGACTGACCATCCATTATAATTCTAACCTATACAGACCAGGGACTGACCATCCATTATAATTCTAACCTATACAGACCAGGGACTGACCATCCATTATAATTCTAACCTATACAGACCAGGGACTGACCATCCATTATAATTCTAACCTATACAGACCAGGGACTGACCATCCATTATAATTCTAACCTATACAGACCAGGGACTGACCATCCATTATAATTCTAACCTATACAGACCAGGGACTGACCATCCATTATAATTCTAACCTATACAGACCAGGGACTGACCATCCATTATAATTCTAACCTATACAGACCAGGGACTGACCATCCATTATAATTCTAACCTATACAGACCAGGGACTGACCATCCATTATAATTCTAACCTATACAGACCAGGGACTGACCATCCATTATAATTCTAACCTATACAGACCAGGGACTGACCATCCATTATAATTCTAACCTATACAGACCAGGGACTGACCATCCATTATAATTCTAACCTATACAGACCAGGGACTGACCATCCATTATAATTCTAACCTATACAGACCAGGGACTGACCATCCATTATAATTCTAACCTATACAGACCAGGGACTGACCATCCATTATAATTCTAACCTATACAGACCAGGGACTGACCATCCATTATAATTCTAACCTATACAGACCAGGGACTGACCATCCATTATAATTCTAACCTATACAGACCAGGGACTGACCATCCATTATAATTCTAACCTATACAGACCAGGGACTGACCATCCATTATAATTCTAACCTATACAGACCAGGGACTGACCATCCATTATAATTCTAACCTATACAGACCAGGGACTGACCATCCATTATAATTCTAACCTATACAGACCAGGGACTGACCATCCATTATAATTCTAACCTATACAGACCAGGGACTGACCATCCATTATAATTCTAACCTATACAGACCAGGGACTGACCATCCATTATAATTCTAACCTATACAGACCAGGGACTGACCATCCATTATAATTCTAACCTATACAGACCAGGGACTGACCATCCATTATAATTCTAACCTATACAGACCAGGGACTGACCATCCATTATAATTCTAACCTATACAGACCAGGGACTGACCATCCATTATAATTCTAACCTATACAGACCAGGGACTGACCATCCATTATAATTCTAACCTATACAGACCAGGGACTGACCATCCATTATAATTCTAACCTATACAGACCAGGGACTGACCATCCATTATAATTCTAACCTATACAGACCAGGGACTGACCATCCATTATAATTCTAACCTATACAGACCAGGGACTGACCATCCATTATAATTCTAACCTATACAGACCAGGGACTGACCATCCATTATAATTCTAACCTATACAGACCAGGGACTGACCATCCATTATAATTCTAACCTATACAGACCAGGGACTGACCATCCATTATAATTCTAACCTATACAGACCAGGGACTGACCATCCATTATAATTCTAACCTATACAGACCAGGGACTGACCATCCATTATAATTCTAACCTATACAGACCAGGGACTGACCATCCATTATAATTCTAACCTATACAGACCAGGGACTGACCATCCATTATAATTCTAACCTATACAGACCAGGGACTGACCATCCATTATAATTCTAACCTATACAGACCAGGGACTGACCATCCATTATAATTCTAACCTATACAGACCAGGGACTGACCATCCATTATAATTCTAACCTATACAGACCAGGGACTGACCATCCATTATAATTCTAACCTATACAGACCAGGGACTGACCATCCATTATAATTCTAACCTATACAGACCAGGGACTGACCATCCATTATAATTCTAACCTATACAGACCAGGGACTGACCATCCATTATAATTCTAACCTATACAGACCAGGGACTGACCATCCATTATAATTCTAACCTATACAGACCAGGGACTGACCATCCATTATAATTCTAACCTATACAGACCAGGGACTGACCATCCATTATAATTCTAACCTATACAGACCAGGGACTGACCATCCATTATAATTCTAACCTATACAGACCAGGGACTGACCATCCATTATAATTCTAACCTATACAGACCAGGGACTGACCATCCATTATAATTCTAACCTATACAGACCAGGGACTGACCATCCATTATAATTCTAACCTATACAGACCAGGGACTGACCATCCATTATAATTCTAACCTATACAGACCAGGGACTGACCATCCATTATAATTCTAACCTATACAGACCAGGGACTGACCATCCATTATAATTCTAACCTATACAGACCAGGGACTGACCATCCATTATAATTCTAACCTATACAGACCAGGGACTGACCATCCATTATAATTCTAACCTATACAGACCAGGGACTGACCATCCATTATAATTCTAACCTATACAGACCAGGGACTGACCATCCATTATAATTCTAACCTATACAGACCAGGGACTGACCATCCATTATAATTCTAACCTATACAGACCAGGGACTGACCATCCATTATAATTCTAACCTATACAGACCAGGGACTGACCATCCATTATAATTCTAACCTATACAGACCAGGGACTGACCATCCATTATAATTCTAACCTATACAGACCAGGGACTGACCATCCATTATAATTCTAACCTATACAGACCAGGGACTGACCATCCATTATAATTCTAACCTATACAGACCAGGGACTGACCATCCATTATAATTCTAACCTATACAGACCAGGGACTGACCATCCATTATAATTCTAACCTATACAGACCAGGGACTGACCATCCATTATAATTCTAACCTATACAGACCAGGGACTGACCATCCATTATAATTCTAACCTATACAGACCAGGGACTGACCATCCATTATAATTCTAACCTATACAGACCAGGGACTGACCATCCATTATAATTCTAACCTATACAGACCAGGGACTGACCATCCATTATAATTCTAACCTATACAGACCAGGGACTGACCATCCATTATAATTCTAACCTATACAGACCAGGGACTGACCATCCATTATAATTCTAACCTATACAGACCAGGGACTGACCATCCATTATAATTCTAACCTATACAGACCAGGGACTGACCATCCATTATAATTCTAACCTATACAGACCAGGGACTGACCATCCATTATAATTCTAACCTATACAGACCAGGGACTGACCATCCATTATAATTCTAACCTATACAGACCAGGGACTGACCATCCATTATAATTCTAACCTATACAGACCAGGGACTGACCATCCATTATAATTCTAACCTATACAGACCAGGGACTGACCATCCATTATAATTCTAACCTATACAGACCAGGGACTGACCATCCATTATAATTCTAACCTATACAGACCAGGGACTGACCATCCATTATAATTCTAACCTATACAGACCAGGGACTGACCATCCATTATAATTCTAACCTATACAGACCAGGGACTGACCATCCATTATAATTCTAACCTATACAGACCAGGGACTGACCATCCATTATAATTCTAACCTATACAGACCAGGGACTGACCATCCATTATAATTCTAACCTATACAGACCAGGGACTGACCATCCATTATAATTCTAACCTATACAGACCAGGGACTGACCATCCATTATAATTCTAACCTATACAGACCAGGGACTGACCATCCATTATAATTCTAACCTATACAGACCAGGGACTGACCATCCATTATAATTCTAACCTATACAGACCAGGGACTGACCATCCATTATAATTCTAACCTATACAGACCAGGGACTGACCATCCATTATAATTCTAACCTATACAGACCAGGGACTGACCATCCATTATAATTCTAACCTATACAGACCAGGGACTGACCATCCATTATAATTCTAACCTATACAGACCAGGGACTGACCATCCATTATAATTCTAACCTATACAGACCAGGGACTGACCATCCATTATAATTCTAACCTATACAGACCAGGGACTGACCATCCATTATAATTCTAACCTATACAGACCAGGGACTGACCATCCATTATAATTCTAACCTATACAGACCAGGGACTGACCATCCATTATAATTCTAACCTATACAGACCAGGGACTGACCATCCATTATAATTCTAACCTATACAGACCAGGGACTGACCATCCATTATAATTCTAACCTATACAGACCAGGGACTGACCATCCATTATAATTCTAACCTATACAGACCAGGGACTGACCATCCATTATAATTCTAACCTATACAGACCAGGGACTGACCATCCATTATAATTCTAACCTATACAGACCAGGGACTGACCATCCATTATAATTCTAACCTATACAGACCAGGGACTGACCATCCATTATAATTCTAACCTATACAGACCAGGGACTGACCATCCATTATAATTCTAACCTATACAGACCAGGGACTGACCATCCATTATAATTCTAACCTATACAGACCAGGGACTGACCATCCATTATAATTCTAACCTATACAGACCAGGGACTGACCATCCATTATAATTCTAACCTATACAGACCAGGGACTGACCATCCATTATAATTCTAACCTATACAGACCAGGGACTGACCATCCATTATAATTCTAACCTATACAGACCAGGGACTGACCATCCATTATAATTCTAACCTATACAGACCAGGGACTGACCATCCATTATAATTCTAACCTATACAGACCAGGGACTGACCATCCATTATAATTCTAACCTATACAGACCAGGGACTGACCATCCATTATAATTCTAACCTATACAGACCAGGGACTGACCATCCATTATAATTCTAACCTATACAGACCAGGGACTGACCATCCATTATAATTCTAACCTATACAGACCAGGGACTGACCATCCATTATAATTCTAACCTATACAGACCAGGGACTGACCATCCATTATAATTCTAACCTATACAGACCAGGGACTGACCATCCATTATAATTCTAACCTATACAGACCAGGGACTGACCATCCATTATAATTCTAACCTATACAGACCAGGGACTGACCATCCATTATAATTCTAACCTATACAGACCAGGGACTGACCATCCATTATAATTCTAACCTATACAGACCAGGGACTGACCATCCATTATAATTCTAACCTATACAGACCAGGGACTGACCATCCATTATAATTCTAACCTATACAGACCAGGGACTGACCATCCATTATAATTCTAACCTATACAGACCAGGGACTGACCATCCATTATAATTCTAACCTATACAGACCAGGGACTGACCATCCATTATAATTCTAACCTATACAGACCAGGGACTGACCATCCATTATAATTCTAACCTATACAGACCAGGGACTGACCATCCATTATAATTCTAACCTATACAGACCAGGGACTGACCATCCATTATAATTCTAACCTATACAGACCAGGGACTGACCATCCATTATAATTCTAACCTATACAGACCAGGGACTGACCATCCATTATAATTCTAACCTATACAGACCAGGGACTGACCATCCATTATAATTCTAACCTATACAGACCAGGGACTGACCATCCATTATAATTCTAACCTATACAGACCAGGGACTGACCATCCATTATAATTCTAACCTATACAGACCAGGGACTGACCATCCATTATAATTCTAACCTATACAGACCAGGGACTGACCATCCATTATAATTCTAACCTATACAGACCAGGGACTGACCATCCATTATAATTCTAACCTATACAGACCAGGGACTGACCATCCATTATAATTCTAACCTATACAGACCAGGGACTGACCATCCATTATAATTCTAACCTATACAGACCAGGGACTGACCATCCATTATAATTCTAACCTATACAGACCAGGGACTGACCATCCATTATAATTCTAACCTATACAGACCAGGGACTGACCATCCATTATAATTCTAACCTATACAGACCAGGGACTGACCATCCATTATAATTCTAACCTATACAGACCAGGGACTGACCATCCATTATAATTCTAACCTATACAGACCAGGGACTGACCATCCATTATAATTCTAACCTATACAGACCAGGGACTGACCATCCATTATAATTCTAACCTATACAGACCAGGGACTGACCATCCATTATAATTCTAACCTATACAGACCAGGGACTGACCATCCATTATAATTCTAACCTATACAGACCAGGGACTGACCATCCATTATAATTCTAACCTATACAGACCAGGGACTGACCATCCATTATAATTCTAACCTATACAGACCAGGGACTGACCATCCATTATAATTCTAACCTATACAGACCAGGGACTGACCATCCATTATAATTCTAACCTATACAGACCAGGGACTGACCATCCATTATAATTCTAACCTATACAGACCAGGGACTGACCATCCATTATAATTCTAACCTATACAGACCAGGGACTGACCATCCATTATAATTCTAACCTATACAGACCAGGGACTGACCATCCATTATAATTCTAACCTATACAGACCAGGGACTGACCATCCATTATAATTCTAACCTATACAGACCAGGGACTGACCATCCATTATAATTCTAACCTATACAGACCAGGGACTGACCATCCATTATAATTCTAACCTATACAGACCAGGGACTGACCATCCATTATAATTCTAACCTATACAGACCAGGGACTGACCATCCATTATAATTCTAACCTATACAGACCAGGGACTGACCATCCATTATAATTCTAACCTATACAGACCAGGGACTGACCATCCATTATAATTCTAACCTATACAGACCAGGGACTGACCATCCATTATAATTCTAACCTATACAGACCAGGGACTGACCATCCATTATAATTCTAACCTATACAGACCAGGGACTGACCATCCATTATAATTCTAACCTATACAGACCAGGGACTGACCATCCATTATAATTCTAACCTATACAGACCAGGGACTGACCATCCATTATAATTCTAACCTATACAGACCAGGGACTGACCATCCATTATAATTCTAACCTATACAGACCAGGGACTGACCATCCATTATAATTCTAACCTATACAGACCAGGGACTGACCATCCATTATAATTCTAACCTATACAGACCAGGGACTGACCATCCATTATAATTCTAACCTATACAGACCAGGGACTGACCATCCATTATAATTCTAACCTATACAGACCAGGGACTGACCATCCATTATAATTCTAACCTATACAGACCAGGGACTGACCATCCATTATAATTCTAACCTATACAGACCAGGGACTGACCATCCATTATAATTCTAACCTATACAGACCAGGGACTGACCATCCATTATAATTCTAACCTATACAGACCAGGGACTGACCATCCATTATAATTCTAACCTATACAGACCAGGGACTGACCATCCATTATAATTCTAACCTATACAGACCAGGGACTGACCATCCATTATAATTCTAACCTATACAGACCAGGGACTGACCATCCATTATAATTCTAACCTATACAGACCAGGGACTGACCATCCATTATAATTCTAACCTATACAGACCAGGGACTGACCATCCATTATAATTCTAACCTATACAGACCAGGGACTGACCATCCATTATAATTCTAACCTATACAGACCAGGGACTGACCATCCATTATAATTCTAACCTATACAGACCAGGGACTGACCATCCATTATAATTCTAACCTATACAGACCAGGGACTGACCATCCATTATAATTCTAACCTATACAGACCAGGGACTGACCATCCATTATAATTCTAACCTATACAGACCAGGGACTGACCATCCATTATAATTCTAACCTATACAGACCAGGGACTGACCATCCATTATAATTCTAACCTATACAGACCAGGGACTGACCATCCATTATAATTCTAACCTATACAGACCAGGGACTGACCATCCATTATAATTCTAACCTATACAGACCAGGGACTGACCATCCATTATAATTCTAACCTATACAGACCAGGGACTGACCATCCATTATAATTCTAACCTATACAGACCAGGGACTGACCATCCATTATAATTCTAACCTATACAGACCAGGGACTGACCATCCATTATAATTCTAACCTATACAGACCAGGGACTGACCATCCATTATAATTCTAACCTATACAGACCAGGGACTGACCATCCATTATAATTCTAACCTATACAGACCAGGGACTGACCATCCATTATAATTCTAACCTATACAGACCAGGGACTGACCATCCATTATAATTCTAACCTATACAGACCAGGGACTGACCATCCATTATAATTCTAACCTATACAGACCAGGGACTGACCATCCATTATAATTCTAACCTATACAGACCAGGGACTGACCATCCATTATAATTCTAACCTATACAGACCAGGGACTGACCATCCATTATAATTCTAACCTATACAGACCAGGGACTGACCATCCATTATAATTCTAACCTATACAGACCAGGGACTGACCATCCATTATAATTCTAACCTATACAGACCAGGGACTGACCATCCATTATAATTCTAACCTATACAGACCAGGGACTGACCATCCATTATAATTCTAACCTATACAGACCAGGGACTGACCATCCATTATAATTCTAACCTATACAGACCAGGGACTGACCATCCATTATAATTCTAACCTATACAGACCAGGGACTGACCATCCATTATAATTCTAACCTATACAGACCAGGGACTGACCATCCATTATAATTCTAACCTATACAGACCAGGGACTGACCATCCATTATAATTCTAACCTATACAGACCAGGGACTGACCATCCATTATAATTCTAACCTATACAGACCAGGGACTGACCATCCATTATAATTCTAACCTATACAGACCAGGGACTGACCATCCATTATAATTCTAACCTATACAGACCAGGGACTGACCATCCATTATAATTCTAACCTATACAGACCAGGGACTGACCATCCATTATAATTCTAACCTATACAGACCAGGGACTGACCATCCATTATAATTCTAACCTATACAGACCAGGGACTGACCATCCATTATAATTCTAACCTATACAGACCAGGGACTGACCATCCATTATAATTCTAACCTATACAGACCAGGGACTGACCATCCATTATAATTCTAACCTATACAGACCAGGGACTGACCATCCATTATAATTCTAACCTATACAGACCAGGGACTGACCATCCATTATAATTCTAACCTATACAGACCAGGGACTGACCATCCATTATAATTCTAACCTATACAGACCAGGGACTGACCATCCATTATAATTCTAACCTATACAGACCAGGGACTGACCATCCATTATAATTCTAACCTATACAGACCAGGGACTGACCATCCATTATAATTCTAACCTATACAGACCAGGGACTGACCATCCATTATAATTCTAACCTATACAGACCAGGGACTGACCATCCATTATAATTCTAACCTATACAGACCAGGGACTGACCATCCATTATAATTCTAACCTATACAGACCAGGGACTGACCATCCATTATAATTCTAACCTATACAGACCAGGGACTGACCATCCATTATAATTCTAACCTATACAGACCAGGGACTGACCATCCATTATAATTCTAACCTATACAGACCAGGGACTGACCATCCATTATAATTCTAACCTATACAGACCAGGGACTGACCATCCATTATAATTCTAACCTATACAGACCAGGGACTGACCATCCATTATAATTCTAACCTATACAGACCAGGGACTGACCATCCATTATAATTCTAACCTATACAGACCAGGGACTGACCATCCATTATAATTCTAACCTATACAGACCAGGGACTGACCATCCATTATAATTCTAACCTATACAGACCAGGGACTGACCATCCATTATAATTCTAACCTATACAGACCAGGGACTGACCATCCATTATAATTCTAACCTATACAGACCAGGGACT
The DNA here is from genome assembly GCF_013265735.2 of Oncorhynchus mykiss. Lineage (NCBI taxonomy): Eukaryota > Metazoa > Chordata > Actinopteri > Salmoniformes > Salmonidae > Oncorhynchus > Oncorhynchus mykiss. Next base: position 18,803 of record NW_023493959.1, on the reverse strand, counting down.
GACCATCCATTATAATTCTAACCTATACAGACCAGGGACTGACCATCCATTATAATTCTAACCTATACAGACCAGGGACTGACCATCCATTATAATTCTAACCTATACAGACCAGGGACTGACCATCCATTATAATTCTAACCTATACAGACCAGGGACTGACCATCCATTATAATTCTAACCTATACAGACCAGGGACTGACCATCCATTATAATTCTAACCTATACAGACCAGGGACTGACCATCCATTATAATTCTAACCTATACAGACCAGGGACTGACCATCCATTATAATTCTAACCTATACAGACCAGGGACTGACCATCCATTATAATTCTAACCTATACAGACCAGGGACTGACCATCCATTATAATTCTAACCTATACAGACCAGGGACTGACCATCCATTATAATTCTAACCTATACAGACCAGGGACTGACCATCCATTATAATTCTAACCTATACAGACCAGGGACTGACCATCCATTATAATTCTAACCTATACAGACCAGGGACTGACCATCCATTATAATTCTAACCTATACAGACCAGGGACTGACCATCCATTATAATTCTAACCTATACAGACCAGGGACTGACCATCCATTATAATTCTAACCTATACAGACCAGGGACTGACCATCCATTATAATTCTAACCTATACAGACCAGGGACTGACCATCCATTATAATTCTAACCTATACAGACCAGGGACTGACCATCCATTATAATTCTAACCTATACAGACCAGGGACTGACCATCCATTATAATTCTAACCTATACAGACCAGGGACTGACCATCCATTATAATTCTAACCTATACAGACCAGGGACTGACCATCCATTATAATTCTAACCTATACAGACCAGGGACTGACCATCCATTATAATTCTAACCTATACAGACCAGGGACTGACCATCCATTATAATTCTAACCTATACAGACCAGGGACTGACCATCCATTATAATTCTAACCTATACAGACCAGGGACTGACCATCCATTATAATTCTAACCTATACAGACCAGGGACTGACCATCCATTATAATTCTAACCTATACAGACCAGGGACTGACCATCCATTATAATTCTAACCTATACAGACCAGGGACTGACCATCCATTATAATTCTAACCTATACAGACCAGGGACTGACCATCCATTATAATTCTAACCTATACAGACCAGGGACTGACCATCCATTATAATTCTAACCTATACAGACCAGGGACTGACCATCCATTATAATTCTAACCTATACAGACCAGGGACTGACCATCCATTATAATTCTAACCTATACAGACCAGGGACTGACCATCCATTATAATTCTAACCTATACAGACCAGGGACTGACCATCCATTATAATTCTAACCTATACAGACCAGGGACTGACCATCCATTATAATTCTAACCTATACAGACCAGGGACTGACCATCCATTATAATTCTAACCTATACAGACCAGGGACTGACCATCCATTATAATTCTAACCTATACAGACCAGGGACTGACCATCCATTATAATTCTAACCTATACAGACCAGGGACTGACCATCCATTATAATTCTAACCTATACAGACCAGGGACTGACCATCCATTATAATTCTAACCTATACAGACCAGGGACTGACCATCCATTATAATTCTAACCTATACAGACCAGGGACTGACCATCCATTATAATTCTAACCTATACAGACCAGGGACTGACCATCCATTATAATTCTAACCTATACAGACCAGGGACTGACCATCCATTATAATTCTAACCTATACAGACCAGGGACTGACCATCCATTATAATTCTAACCTATACAGACCAGGGACTGACCATCCATTATAATTCTAACCTATACAGACCAGGGACTGACCATCCATTATAATTCTAACCTATACAGACCAGGGACTGACCATCCATTATAATTCTAACCTATACAGACCAGGGACTGACCATCCATTATAATTCTAACCTATACAGACCAGGGACTGACCATCCATTATAATTCTAACCTATACAGACCAGGGACTGACCATCCATTATAATTCTAACCTATACAGACCAGGGACTGACCATCCATTATAATTCTAACCTATACAGACCAGGGACTGACCATCCATTATAATTCTAACCTATACAGACCAGGGACTGACCATCCATTATAATTCTAACCTATACAGACCAGGGACTGACCATCCATTATAATTCTAACCTATACAGACCAGGGACTGACCATCCATTATAATTCTAACCTATACAGACCAGGGACTGACCATCCATTATAATTCTAACCTATACAGACCAGGGACTGACCATCCATTATAATTCTAACCTATACAGACCAGGGACTGACCATCCATTATAATTCTAACCTATACAGACCAGGGACTGACCATCCATTATAATTCTAACCTATACAGACCAGGGACTGACCATCCATTATAATTCTAACCTATACAGACCAGGGACTGACCATCCATTATAATTCTAACCTATACAGACCAGGGACTGACCATCCATTATAATTCTAACCTATACAGACCAGGGACTGACCATCCATTATAATTCTAACCTATACAGACCAGGGACTGACCATCCATTATAATTCTAACCTATACAGACCAGGGACTGACCATCCATTATAATTCTAACCTATACAGACCAGGGACTGACCATCCATTATAATTCTAACCTATACAGACCAGGGACTGACCATCCATTATAATTCTAACCTATACAGACCAGGGACTGACCATCCATTATAATTCTAACCTATACAGACCAGGGACTGACCATCCATTATAATTCTAACCTATACAGACCAGGGACTGACCATCCATTATAATTCTAACCTATACAGACCAGGGACTGACCATCCATTATAATTCTAACCTATACAGACCAGGGACTGACCATCCATTATAATTCTAACCTATACAGACCAGGGACTGACCATCCATTATAATTCTAACCTATACAGACCAGGGACTGACCATCCATTATAATTCTAACCTATACAGACCAGGGACTGACCATCCATTATAATTCTAACCTATACAGACCAGGGACTGACCATCCATTATAATTCTAACCTATACAGACCAGGGACTGACCATCCATTATAATTCTAACCTATACAGACCAGGGACTGACCATCCATTATAATTCTAACCTATACAGACCAGGGACTGACCATCCATTATAATTCTAACCTATACAGACCAGGGACTGACCATCCATTATAATTCTAACCTATACAGACCAGGGACTGACCATCCATTATAATTCTAACCTATACAGACCAGGGACTGACCATCCATTATAATTCTAACCTATACAGACCAGGGACTGACCATCCATTATAATTCTAACCTATACAGACCAGGGACTGACCATCCATTATAATTCTAACCTATACAGACCAGGGACTGACCATCCATTATAATTCTAACCTATACAGACCAGGGACTGACCATCCATTATAATTCTAACCTATACAGACCAGGGACTGACCATCCATTATAATTCTAACCTATACAGACCAGGGACTGACCATCCATTATAATTCTAACCTATACAGACCAGGGACTGACCATCCATTATAATTCTAACCTATACAGACCAGGGACTGACCATCCATTATAATTCTAACCTATACAGACCAGGGACTGACCATCCATTATAATTCTAACCTATACAGACCAGGGACTGACCATCCATTATAATTCTAACCTATACAGACCAGGGACTGACCATCCATTATAATTCTAACCTATACAGACCAGGGACTGACCATCCATTATAATTCTAACCTATACAGACCAGGGACTGACCATCCATTATAATTCTAACCTATACAGACCAGGGACTGACCATCCATTATAATTCTAACCTATACAGACCAGGGACTGACCATCCATTATAATTCTAACCTATACAGACCAGGGACTGACCATCCATTATAATTCTAACCTATACAGACCAGGGACTGACCATCCATTATAATTCTAACCTATACAGACCAGGGACTGACCATCCATTATAATTCTAACCTATACAGACCAGGGACTGACCATCCATTATAATTCTAACCTATACAGACCAGGGACTGACCATCCATTATAATTCTAACCTATACAGACCAGGGACTGACCATCCATTATAATTCTAACCTATACAGACCAGGGACTGACCATCCATTATAATTCTAACCTATACAGACCAGGGACTGACCATCCATTATAATTCTAACCTATACAGACCAGGGACTGACCATCCATTATAATTCTAACCTATACAGACCAGGGACTGACCATCCATTATAATTCTAACCTATACAGACCAGGGACTGACCATCCATTATAATTCTAACCTATACAGACCAGGGACTGACCATCCATTATAATTCTAACCTATACAGACCAGGGACTGACCATCCATTATAATTCTAACCTATACAGACCAGGGACTGACCATCCATTATAATTCTAACCTATACAGACCAGGGACTGACCATCCATTATAATTCTAACCTATACAGACCAGGGACTGACCATCCATTATAATTCTAACCTATACAGACCAGGGACTGACCATCCATTATAATTCTAACCTATACAGACCAGGGACTGACCATCCATTATAATTCTAACCTATACAGACCAGGGACTGACCATCCATTATAATTCTAACCTATACAGACCAGGGACTGACCATCCATTATAATTCTAACCTATACAGACCAGGGACTGACCATCCATTATAATTCTAACCTATACAGACCAGGGACTGACCATCCATTATAATTCTAACCTATACAGACCAGGGACTGACCATCCATTATAATTCTAACCTATACAGACCAGGGACTGACCATCCATTATAATTCTAACCTATACAGACCAGGGACTGACCATCCATTATAATTCTAACCTATACAGACCAGGGACTGACCATCCATTATAATTCTAACCTATACAGACCAGGGACTGACCATCCATTATAATTCTAACCTATACAGACCAGGGACTGACCATCCATTATAATTCTAACCTATACAGACCAGGGACTGACCATCCATTATAATTCTAACCTATACAGACCAGGGACTGACCATCCATTATAATTCTAACCTATACAGACCAGGGACTGACCATCCATTATAATTCTAACCTATACAGACCAGGGACTGACCATCCATTATAATTCTAACCTATACAGACCAGGGACTGACCATCCATTATAATTCTAACCTATACAGACCAGGGACTGACCATCCATTATAATTCTAACCTATACAGACCAGGGACTGACCATCCATTATAATTCTAACCTATACAGACCAGGGACTGACCATCCATTATAATTCTAACCTATACAGACCAGGGACTGACCATCCATTATAATTCTAACCTATACAGACCAGGGACTGACCATCCATTATAATTCTAACCTATACAGACCAGGGACTGACCATCCATTATAATTCTAACCTATACAGACCAGGGACTGACCATCCATTATAATTCTAACCTATACAGACCAGGGACTGACCATCCATTATAATTCTAACCTATACAGACCAGGGACTGACCATCCATTATAATTCTAACCTATACAGACCAGGGACTGACCATCCATTATAATTCTAACCTATACAGACCAGGGACTGACCATCCATTATAATTCTAACCTATACAGACCAGGGACTGACCATCCATTATAATTCTAACCTATACAGACCAGGGACTGACCATCCATTATAATTCTAACCTATACAGACCAGGACTGACCATCCATTATAATTCTAACCTATACAGACCAGGACTGACCATCCATTATAATTCTAACCTATACAGACCAGGGACTGACCATCCATTATAATTCTAACCTATACAGACCAGGGACTGACCATCCATTATAATTCTAACCTATACAGACCAGGGACTGACCATCCATTATAATTCTGAACCTATACAGACCAGGGACTGACCATCCATTATAATTCTAACCTATACAGACCAGGGACTGACCATCCATTATAATTCTAACCTATACAGACCAGGGACTGACCATCCATTATAATTCTAACCTATACAGACCAGGGACTGACCATCCATTATAATTCTAACCTATACAGACCAGGGACTGACCATCCATTATAATTCTAACCTATACAGACCAGGGACTGACCATCCATTATAATTCTAACCTATACAGACCAGGGACTGACCATCCATTATAATTCTAACCTATACAGACCAGGGACTGACCATCCATTATAATTCTAACCTATACAGACCAGGGACTGACCATCCATTATAATTCTAACCTATACAGACCAGGGACTGACCATCCATTATAATTCTAACCTATACAGACCAGGGACTGACCATCCATTATAATTCTAACCTATACAGACCAGGGACTGACCATCCATTATAATTTAACCAATACAGACAGGACTGACCATCCATATAATTCTAACACTACCTCGCAACCTATACAGACCAACTGACCAGAAATTTAATTCTAACCTATACAGACCAGGGCAGAGCATCCAGTATATTCTAACCTACAGACCAGGGACTGACATCCATTATAATTCTAACCTTACAGACAGGGACTGACCATGCAATAATTCTAATCCTATACAGACCAGGGACTGAAATTCATTATAACTTTAACCTAGACGAGACCAGGGTACAGACCATCCATATAATTCAACCTATACAGAGCCAGGGACTGACATCCATTAATAATTCTAGACAATAGGAGACCTGGGACTGACCATCCATTATATTTAACCTATACAGAGAGGGACTGACCATCCATTATAATGTCTAACCTATTCAGCCAGGGATTTGACCACCATGTATAATTCTAACCTGTACAGACCAGGGACTGACCATCCATTATAATTCTACACCTATAGCAGAACCAGTTTACTGACCATCCGGGTATAAAGTAACCTTGCAGGAACAGGAACTGACCATGATTATAATTCTAACATTACAGACAGAAACTGACCATCCATTATAATTCTAACCATACAGACCTTGGACTGAGACCATTGTAATTCTAACCTATACAGACCAGGTGACTGATCCATCCAGTTTAATTCTGAGCACTATACAGACCAGAGACTGTCCGATCCATTAAAATTCTTTAACCTTCAGACCAGGGCTGTCCATCCATTATAATCTAACCTAACAGACCAGACTGACCATCCATATAATTCTAACCTTCAGACCAGGGACTTGACCATCATTATAATTCTAACCTATACAGACCATGGGACTGACCATCCATTATATTTTCGAATAACAGACCAGGGAGCTACCATCCATTATAATGAACCTATACAGACCAGGGACTGACCATTTATTATAATTCTAACATAGTACAGACCAACACAGAGCATCCTTATAACTCTAACCTATACAGACCAGGCGACTTGACCAGACCATTATAATTCTAATCTATACAGAGAAGGGAATGTACAAAAGCATTATAATTCTAACCGATACAGACCAGGGACTGACCATCCATTAAATTCTAACCTATACAGACCAGGGACGTCCCATAATATGATTCTACCTATAAACCAGACTGACCATCCATTATACATTCTAACCTTCAGACCAGGGAGTTGACCATCCATTTTTCTAACCTTACAGACAGGCCAGAAAGGGAATAACGATACATCCATGACCATCCATTATAATTCTAACCTATTCAGAGCAGGGACTGATTATGCCATTATAATTCTAACCTATACAGACCAGGGATGACCATTCCATTATAATTCTAACCTATACAGACCAGGGACTGACCATCCAGTTATAATTCTAACCTATACAGACCAGGGACTGACCATCCATTATATTCTAACCTAAGAGACCAGGGACTGACCATTGATTATCTTCTCCTTGATACAGACCAGGGACTGACCATCTCATTATAATTCTAACCTATACAGATCCAGGGACTGACCATAATTTGAATTCTAACCTATAAACCAGGGAAGACCATGATTATAATTCTAACCTAACATCCTCCAGGGACTGACCATCCATTATAATTCTAACAGTATCAGACCAGGGACTGATTGTCCATTATTTTCCTAATTTTAGAACCAGGGACTGATCCATCCATTATAAGTCTCCTATACAGACCAGACTGTCATCCATTATAATTTAACCTATACAGACCAGGGTGTGAGCCATCCTTATAATTCTAAGCCTGATACAGAGCTCAGGGACTGACCATCCATTTCATAATTCTAACCTAACAGACCAGGGGTGACCATCCATTATAATTGCTAACCTAATACAGACCAGGGACTGACCACCATTATATTCTAACTAGTACAGCCAGGGACTGACATCACATTAAATTCTAACCTATACAGACCATGGGTCTGAGCAATCCATTAAATTCAACCTATAAGACCAGGGACTGATATCCATTATAAGGGATCTAACCTATAAGACCAGGGACTGACCATCATTAATTCTAACCTATGACAGACAGGGACTGACCATCCATTATAATTCTAACCTATACAGACCAGGGACTGACATCCATTATAATTCTAACCTATACAGACCAGGGACTGACCATCCATTATAACTCTAACCTATACAGACCAGGGACTGACCATCCATTATAATTCTAACCTATACAGACCAGGGACTGACCATCCATTATAATTCTAACCTATACAGACCAGGGACTGACCTAATTATAATCTACTATCCTCAGACCAGGGACTGACCTCTCCATATATCTTCTATACTTACCACCATCCCTCCCATTATCCTCTACTATACAGCCCCTGGACTACCTCCTATCCTCTAACCTACTCACCAGGGACTGACTATCCTATATCCCTATCCACCTATACTCTAACCAGGGACTGACCATCCATTATAATTCTCCCTTCAGACCACTGACCATCCATATATTCTTCTCTAACTATGACCAGGACTGACCTCCTTTAACTATACTATACACCCAGGGACTGACCATCCATTATAATTCTAACCTATACAGACCAGGGACTGACCATCCATTATAATTCTAACCTATACAGACCAGGGACTGACCATCCATTATAATTCTAACCTATACAGACCAGGGACTGACCATCCATTATAATTCTAACCTATACAGACCAGGGACTGACATCCATTATAATTCTAACCTATACAGACCAGGGACTGACCATCCATTATTTTATAAAAAACATCCATTATAATTCTAACCTATACAGACCAGGGACTGACCATCCATTATAATTCTAACCTATACAGACCAGGGACTGACCATCCATTATAATTCTAACCTATACAGACCAGGGACTGACCATCCATTATAATTCTAACCTATACAGACCAGGGACTGACCATCCATTATAATTCTAACCTATACAGACCAGGGACTGACCATCCATTATAATTCTAACCTATACAGACCAGGGACTGACCATCCATTATAATTCTAACCTATACAGACCAGGGACTGACCATCCATTATAATTCTAACCTATACAGACCAGGGACTGACCATCCATTATAATTCTAACCTATACAGACCAGGGACTGACCATCCATTATAATTCTAACCTATACAGACCAGGGACTGACCATCCATTATAATTCTAACCTATACAGACCAGGGACTGACCATCCATTATAACTCTAACCTATACAGACCAGGGACTGACCATCCATTATAATTCTAACCTATACCATGACCAGGGACTGACCATCCATTATAATTCTAACCTATACAGACCAGGGACTGACCATCCATTATAATTCTAACCTATACAGACCAGGGACTGACCATCCATTATAATTCTAACCTATACAGACCAGGGACTGACCATCCATTATAATTCTAACCTATACAGACCAGGGACTGACCATCCATTATAATTCTAACCTATACAGACCAGGGACTGACCATCCATTATAATTCTAACCTATACAGACCAGGGACTGACCATCCATTATAATTCTAACCTATACAGACCAGGGACTGACCATCCATTATAATTCTAACCTATACAGACCAGGGACTGACCATCCATTATAATTCTAACCTATACAGACCAGGGACTGACCATCCATTATAATTCTAACCTATACAGACCAGGGACTGACCATCCATTATAACTCTAACCTATACAGACCAGGGACTGACCATCCATTATAATTCTAACCTATACAGACCAGGGACTGACCATCCATTATAATTCTAACCTATACAGACCAGGGACTGATCACCATTATAATTCTAACCTATACAGACCAGGGACTGACCATCCATTATAATTCTAACCTATACAGACCAGGGACTGACCATCCATTATAATTCTAACCTATACAGACCAGGGACTGACCATCCATTATAATTCTAACCTATACAGACCAGGGACTGACCATCCATTATAATTCTAACCTATACAGACCAGGGACTGACCATCCATTATAATTCTAACCTATACAGACCAGGGACTGACCATCCATTATAATTCTAACCTATACAGACCAGGGACTGACCATCCATTATAAATTAAACCTATACAGACCAGGGACTGACCATCCATTATAATTCTAACCTATACAGACCAGGGACTGACCATCCATTATAATTCTAACCTATACAGACCAGGGACTGACCATCCATTATAATTCTAACCTATACAGACCAGGGACTGACCATCCATTATAATTCTAACCTATACAGACCAGGGACTGACCATCCATTATAATTCTAACCTATACAGACCAGGGACTGACCATCCATTATAATTCTAACCTATACAGACCAGGGACTGACCATCCATTATAATTCTAACCTATACAGACCAGGGACTGACCATCCATTATAATTCTAACCTATACAGACCAGGGACTGACCATCCATTATAATTCTAACCTATACAGACCAGGGACTGACCATCCATTATAATTCTAACCTATACAGACCAGGGACTGACCATCCATTATAATTCTAACCTATACAGACCAGGGACTGACCATCCATTATAATTCTAACCTATACAGACCAGGGACTGACCATCCATTATAACTCTAACTATACAGACCAGGGACTGACATCCATTATAATCTAACCTATACAGACCAGGGACTGACCATCCATTATAATTCTAACCTATACAGACCAGGGACTGACCATCCATTATAATTCTAACCTATACAGACCAGGGACTGACCATCCATTATAATTCTAACCTATACAGACCAGGGACTGACCATCCATTATAATTCTAACCTATACAGACCAGGGACTGACCATCCATTATAATTCTAACCTATACAGACCAGGGACTGACCATCCATTATAATTCTAACCTATACAGACCAGGGACTGACCATCCATTATAATTCTAACCTATACAGACCAGGGACTGACCATCCATTATAATTCTAACCTATACAGACCAGGGACTGACCATCCATTATAAATCTAACCTATACAGACCAGGGACTGACCATCCATTATAATTCTAACCTATACAGACCAGGGACTGACCATCCATTATAATTCTAACCTATACAGACCAGGGACTGACCATCCATTATAATTCTAACCTATACAGACCAGGGACTGACCATCCATTATAATTCTAACCTATACAGACCAGGGACTGACCCCATTATAATTCTAACCTATACAGACCAGGGACTGACCATCCATTATAATTCTAACCTATACAGACCAGGGACTGACCATCCATTATAATTCTAACCTATACAGACCAGGGACTGACCATCCATTATAATTCTAACCTATACAGACCAGGGACTGACCATCCATTATAATTCTAACCTATACAGACCAGGGACTGACCATCCATTATAATTCTAACCTATACAGACCAGGGACTGACCATCCATTATAATTCTAACCTATACAGACCAGGGACTGACCATCCATTATAATTCTAACCTATACAGACCAGGGACTGACCATCCATTATAATTCTAACCTATACAGACCAGGGACTGACCATCCATTATAATTCTAACCTATACAGACCAGGGACTGACCATCCATTATAATTCTAACCTATACAGACCAGGGACTGACCATCCATTATAATTCTAACCTATACAGACCAGGGACTGACCATCCATTATAATTCTAACCTATACAGACCAGGGACTGACCATCCATTATAATTCTAACCTATACAGACCAGGGACTGACCATCCATTATAATTCTAACCTATACAGACCAGGGACTGACCATCCATTATAATTCTAACCTATACAGACCAGGGACTGACCATCCATTATAATTCTAACCTATACAGACCAGGGACTGACCATCCATTATAATTCTAACCTATACAGACCAGGGACTGACCATCCATTATAATTCTAACCTATACAGACCAGGGACTGACCATCCATTATAATTCTAACCTATACAGACCAGGGACTGACCATCCATTATAATTCTAACCTATACAGACCAGGGACTGACCATCCATTATAATTCTAACCTATACAGACCAGGGACTGACCATCCATTATAATTCTAACCTATACAGACCAGGGACTGACCATCCATTATAATTCTAACCTATACAGACCAGGGACTGACCATCCATTATAATTCTAACCTATACAGACCAGGGACTGACCATCCATTATAATTCTAACCTATACAGACCAGGGACTGACCATCCATTATAATTCTAACCTATACAGACCAGGGACTGACCATCCATTATAATTCTAACCTATACAGACCAGGGACTGACCATCCATTATAATTCTAACCTATACAGACAGGGACTGACCATCCATTATAATTCTAACCTATACAGACCAGGGACTGACCATCCATTATAATTCTAACCTATACAGACCAGGGACTGACCATCCATTATAATTCTAACCTATACAGACCAGGGACTGACCATCCATTATAATTCTAACCTATACAGACCAGGGACTGACCATCCATTATAATTCTAACCTATACAGACCAGGGACTGACCATCCATTATAATTCTAACCTATACAGACCAGGGACTGACCATCCATTATAATTCTAACCTATACAGACCAGGGACTGACCATCCATTATAATTCTAACCTATACAGACCAGGGACTGACCATCCATTATAATTCTAACCTATACAGACCAGGGACTGACCATCCATTATAATTCTAACCTATACAGACCAGGGACTGACCATCCATTATAATTCTAACCTATACAGACCAGGGACTGACCATCCATTATAATTCTAACCTATACAGACCAGGGACTGACCATCCATTATAATTCTAACCTATACAGACCAGGGGGACCATCCATTATAATTCTAACCTATACAGACCAGGGACTGACCATCCATTATAATTCTAACCTATACAGACCAGGGACTGACCATCCATTATAATTCTAACCTATACAGACCAGGGACTGACCATCCATTATAATTCTAACCTATACAGACCAGGGACTGACCATCCATTATAATTCTAACCTATACAGACCAGGGACTGACCATCCATTATAATTCTAACCTATACAGACCAGGGACTGACCATCCATTATAATTCTAACCTATACAGACCAGGGACTGACCATCCATTATAATTCTAACCTATACAGACCAGGGACTGACCATCCATTATAATTCTAACCTATACAGACCAGGGACTGACCATCCATTATAATTCTAACCTATACAGACCAGGGACTGACCATCCATTATAATTTAACCTATACAGACCAGGGACTGACCATCCATTATAATTCTAACCTATACAGACCAGGGACTGACCATCCATTATAATTCTAACCTATACAGACCAGGGACTGACCATCCATTATAATTCTAACCTATACAGACCAGGGACTGACCATCCATTATAATTCTAACCTATACAGACCAGGGACTGACCATCCATTATAATTCTAACCTATACAGACCAGGGACTGACCATCCATTATAATTCTAACCTATACAGACCAGGGACTGACCATCCATTATAATTCTAACCTATACAGACCAGGGACTGACCATCCATTATAATTCTAACCTATACAGACCAGGGACTGACCATCCATTATAATTCTAACCTATACAGACCAGGGACTGACCATCCATTATAATTCTAACCTATACAGACCAGGGACTGACCATCCATTATAATTCTAACCTATACAGACCAGGGACTGACCATCCATTATAATTCTAACCTATACAGACCAGGGACTGACCATCCATTATAATTCTAACCTATACAGACCAGGGACTGACCATCCATTATAATTCTAACCTATACAGACCAGGGACTGACCATCCATTATAATTCTAACCTATACAGACCAGGGACTGACCATCCATTATAATTCTAACCTATACAGACCAGGGACTGACCATCCATTATAATTCTAACCTATACAGACCAGGGACTGACCATCCATTATAATTCTAACCTATACAGACCAGGGACTGACCATCCATTATAATTCTAACCTATACAGACCAGGGACTGACCATCCATTATAATTCTAACCTATACAGACCAGGGACTGACCATCCATTATAATTCTAACCTATACAGACCAGGGACTGACCATCCATTATAATTCTAACCTATACAGACCAGGGACTGACCATCCATTATAATTCTAACCTATACAGACCAGGGACTGACCATCCATTATAATTCTAACCTATACAGACCAGGGACTGACCATCCATTATAATTCTAACCTATACAGACCAGGGACTGACCATCCATTATAATTCTAACCTATACAGACCAGGGACTGACCATCCATTATAATTCTAACCTATACAGACCAGGGACTGACCATCCATTATAATTCTAACCTATACAGACCAGGGACTGACCATCCATTATAATTCTAACCTATACAGACCAGGGACTGACCATCCATTATAATTCTAACCTATACAGACCAGGGACTGACCATCCATTATAATTCTAACCTATACAGACCAGGGACTGACCATCCATTATAACTCTAACCTATACAGACCAGGGACTGACCATCCATTATAATTCTAACCTATACAGACCAGGGACTGACCATCCATTATAATTCTAACCTATACAGACCAGGGACTGACCATCCATTATAATTCTAACTATACAGACCAGGGACTGACCATCCATTATAATTCTAACCTATACAGACCAGGGACTGACCATCCATTATAATTCTAACCTATACAGACCAGGGACTGACCATCCATTATAATTCTAACCTATACAGACCAGGGACTGACCATCCATTATAATTCTAACCTATACAGACCAGGGACTGACCATCATTATAATTCTAACCTATACAGACCAGGGACTGACCATCCATTATAATTCTAACCTATACAGACCAGGGACTGATCATCCATTATAATTCTAACCTATACAGACCAGGGACTGACCATCCATTATAATTCTAACCTATACAGACCAGGGACTGACCATCCATTATAATTCTAACCTATACAGACCAGGGACTGACCATCCATTATAATTCTAACCTATACAGACCAGGGACTGACCATCCATTATAATTCTAACCTATACAGACCAGGGACTGACCATCCATTATAATTCTAACCTATACAGACCAGGGACTGATCATCCATTATAATTCTAACCTATACAGACCAGGGACTGACCATCCATTATAATTCTAACCTATACAGACCAGGGACTGACCATCCATTATAATTCTAACCTATACAGACCAGGGACTGACCATCCATTATAATTCTAACCTATACAGACCAGGGACTGACCATCCATTATAATTCTAACCTATACAGACCAGGGACTGACCATCCATTATAATTCTAACCTATACAGACCAGGGACTGACCATCCATTATAATTCTAACCTATACAGACCAGGGACTGACCATCCATTATAATTCTAACAACAATCCAAAAAACTATACAGACCAGGGACTGACCATCCATTATAATTCTAACCTATACAGACCAGGGACTGACCATCCATTATAATTCTAACCTATACAGACCAGGGACTGACCATCCATTATAATTCTAACCTATACAGACCAGGGACTGACCATCCATTATAATTCTAACCTATACAGACCAGGGACTGACCATCCATTATAATTCTAACCTATACAGACCAGGGACTGACCATCCATTATAATTCTAACCTATACAGACCAGGGACTGACCATCCATTATAATTCTAACCTATACAGACCAGGGACTGACCATCCATTATAATTCTAACCTATACAGACCAGGGACTGACCATCCATTATAATTCTAACCTATACAGACCAGGGACTGACCATCCATTATAATTCTAACCTATACAGACCAGGGACTGACCATCCATTATAATTCTAACCTATACAGACCAGGGACTGACCATCCATTATAATTCTAACCTATACAGACCAGGGACTGACCATCCATTATAATTCTAACCTATACAGACCAGGGACTGACCATCCATTATAATTCTAACCTATACAGACCAGGGACTGACATCCATTATAATTCTAACCTATACAGACCAGGGACTGACCATCCTTATAATTCTAACCTATACAGACCAGGGACTGACCATCCATTATAATTCTAACCTATACAGACCAGGGACTGACCATCCATTATAATTCTAACCTATACAGACCAGGGACTGACCATCCATTATAATTCTAACCTATACAGACCAGGGACTGACCATCCATTATAATTCTAACCTATACAGACCAGGGACTGACATCCATTATAATTCTAACCTATACAGACCAGGGACTGACCATCCATTATAATTCTAACCTATACAGACCAGGGACTGACCATCCATTATAATTCTAACCTATACAGACCAGGGACTGACCATCCATTATAATTCTAACCTATACAGACCAGGGACTGACCATCCATTATAATTCTAACCTATACAGACCAGGGACTGACCATCCATTATAATTCTAACCTATACAGACCAGGGACTGACCATCCATTATAATTCTAACCTATACAGACCAGGGACTGACCATCCATTATAATTCTAACCTATACAGACCAGGGACTGACCTCCATTATAATTCTAACCTATACAGACCAGGGACTGACCATCCATTATAATTCTAACCTATACAGACCAGGGACTGACCATCCATTATAATTCTAACCTATACAGACCAGGGACTGACCATCCATTATAATTCTAACCTATACAGACAGGGACTGACCATCCATTATAACAACCTATACAGACCAGGGACTGACCATCCATTATAATTCTAACCTATACAGACCAGGGACTGATCATTATAATTCTAACCTATACAGACCAGGGACTGACCATCCATTATAATTCTAACCTATACAGACCAGGGACTGACCATCCATTATAATTCTAACCTATACAGACCAGGGACTGACCATCCATTATAATTCTAACCTATACAGACCAGGGACTGACCATCCATTATAACTCTGACCTATCAAATCAAACAAATAAATTTATTTTATATAGCCCTTCGTAATCAGCTGATATCTCAAAGTGCTGTACAGAAACCCAGCCTAAAACCCAAACAGCAAGCAATGCAGGTGAAGAAGCACGGTGGCTAGGAAAAACTCCCTAGAAAGGCCAAAACCTAGGAAGAAACCTAGAGAGAACCAGGCTATGTGGGTGGCCAGTCCTCTTCTGCTGTGCCAGGGGTGGAGATTTATAACAAAACATGGTCAAGATGTCAAATGTTCATAAATGACAGCATGGTCGAATAATAATAAGGCAGAATAGTTTGAAACTGGAGCAGCAGCACAGTCAGGTGGACTGGGGACAGCAAGGAGTCATCATGTCAGGTATTCCTGGGGCATGGTCCTAGGGCTCAGGTCCTCCGAGAGAGAGAAAGAAAGAGAGAATTAGAGAGAGCATATGTGGGATGGCCAGTCCTCTTCTGGCTGTGCCGGGTGGAGATTATAACAGAACATGGCCAAGATGTTCAAATGTTCATAAATGATCAGCATGGTCGAATAAAATAAGGCAGAACAGTTGAAACTGGAGCAGCAGCACAGCCAGGTGGACTGGGGACAGCAAGGAGTCATCATGTCAGGTAGTCCTGGGGCATGGTCCTAGGGCTCAGGTCCTCCGAAAGAGAGAAGGAGAGAATTAGAGAACGCACACTTAGATTCACACAGGACACGAATAGGACAGGAGAAGTACTCCAGATATAACAAACTGACCCTAGCCCCCGACACATAAACTACTGCAGCATAAATACTGGAGGCTGAGACAGGAGGGGTCAGGAGACACTGTGGCCCACTCCGAGGACACCCCCGGACAGGGCAAACAGGAAGGATATAACCCCACCACTTTGCCAAAGCACAGCCCCCACACCACTAGAGGGAATCTTCAACCACCAACTTACCATCCTGAGACAAGGCTGAGTATAGCCCACAAAGACCTCCGCCACGGCACAACTTAAGGGGGGGGGGGGGGGCGCCAACCCAGACAGGATGACCACATCAGTGACTCAACCCACTCAGGTGACGCACCTCCTCCAGGGACGGCATGAGAGAGCCCCAGTAAGCCAGTGACTCAGCCCTGTAATAGGGTTAGAGGCAGAGAATCCCAGTGGAAAGAGGGGAACCGGCCAGGCAGAGACAGCAAGGGTGGTTCGTTGCTCCAGAGCCTTTCCGTTCACCCTCCCACTCCTGGGCCAGACTACAATCAATCATATGACCCACTGA